>NC_052019.1:6895871-7015871 GCF_015832195.1 Motacilla alba alba
GCCTTTCAAATTTAAGGAGTTTCAGAGTCTAATCTTCAGATCTGCCCCACTTTCTATTGATCTAGTTCCAGGTTGTTTACCAAGACTATCTTCTGGTTCCAGTTCAGATGTGCCCAATTGGATGGAAATTTCACAAGAACATTTGAACTTGTGAGATTACCACAAGTTTCTGCCAACTAATCTGGGAAAGTTTCTACCCTTTGGACTTGAGAGGGTACTCCAAAGATGTTGGAGCCTTTGAATTTGAATCCTGACTTTTAATTCAGCTTGCATGCCTCCTATTTAGATGTAACATAATGAAGATTAAATTGTCTTTCCTGGAATTAAGTAATGATTAGAAGGTGAGGTCTTTGATCTTGTAAAATTATATTTGCCACAGTAAACCAGCCTTTTTTCCTCTGAAAAAAAATATGAACTCCTTTACACCTTTTCCCTGATACAGGTGAAAATGGAGTCAAATGCTTGAGGAAATGCTGCAGAGCAAAAAATAATTTTCTTTTTTTGACATGCCTTGGTAAAGTTGTTGAGAAAATTAGCACAGTAACCAACAGTTTTCTGCTACAACTGGGAGGAGTGGGAGCAGTCACATGCATCATTTTTCAAGTAATTTTTCAGCTTTGCTGTTCCTGGCCCCCCTTCCATGGGTGACTGGACCCTGGTAGCAGAGCTGACATTTTCATTCCCTGGAAAAGCTAAGAATCTGGTTTTCATTTAAATGTGTAAAATTATCTGAGTTGTCTTCCCCTCGATAAGGTTTACAAGTGTCTGTATATCTTTAGTTTTAACAGAGGGCAGTTCAGTAGACAGTTTACGAAGTACTGGTCAGGGAGATAAATTACCTTGTAGAGCTGCACAATCACCATTCACAATCTCCTCAGTGACTTTATAGCCAATGATAGGATTTTTCAAGTTCATAGAAACTCATCAAAACACTTCCTGGTATTTTTTCTTCTCCATCTAGCTGTTCTCCCTTCAAGCATAATCTGTACTGCTCCTGCTAGGGAGTGAGGGTTTGGTTTGATGCCTTAGGGCCCACTGAACATTTCTTTATTTCTGGCAGCTCTTTGGGATTTGTGAACTGGAAATGGGAACATTTTGGGCAGCTGCAGCACTTTGACATATTCCTTTCCCAGGGGTCATATTTAACCTCAAATGATGCTTTGTGTGTACCATGCAGTGTTGCTCTGTGAGGTTACCGCTGAGCAAACGAGTGGGTTTAAGCTTTTTTTTTGCTGCTTTCCTGAAGTCAAGGTTCCAGAGCTGTACATTTGAAGCTCTCTAGTTCCTTTGGGTAGGTGCTACTTCATCCCTTAATTTATTTACAACATGATTGGCACACAATCTCTTGCAGCAGAAGAGGGCAATGTAACACAAAGGGCAGCATCTGTGGCGCGGGGAGCTCCTTGAACCTCTTCCCCTCAGTTTCACTGGCCCTTTTCTGTTCTACATGGTTGGTGGAAGTTGTTGGAGACAGACTCTTCTTTTTTTCTGAACCACCAGGGGCTCTGGGCCCTGTCAGGGCTGCAACTTGTCTGGGGCCAAAATCACACCAAAGTAATGCAGGTGATGCCACTGCCAAATGCCACTCAGGGACTGATCTGGGGGGAATGGGGGAAGAAGGGAAGATGGAACATGGAAATTTTATCCTCCCTATGGGTGTGTGTTTCTCCATTGTGTGATACAGCCCATGGCTGCACAGCTGCTCACATCCACACTGGGGCTGGCTTTGTGTGTTCCACTGTTGACAAACACCCGTCTCTGTCCCTGCACAGCTCCAGGGAGGTTTGCTGAGGCCACAGAACAGGAAATGCAGGTGTGGCTGTGGGTGCTGAGTGGGGACCTGTTTTGTGCCACAGTGAGAACATGTGACTTCCTGAGGTAATGGGATGGACCACAGCCTCCTCTTCCAGGGCAGAGGTCAAGAATTGATTCACATAAGAGCAGGTCCAAGTACTGCCCTATTATTAGGCCTTCCAAGTGATGCTGGTGAATGGTCTCAATTTCGGAATTGATTTTTTCCCCACTTATTTTCTGACTCAGAGCAACCTCCTGTTCTAAACAGGCAGCACATTTACCCTGAGTGATGCTTCCTGCATCCAGGGCAGCTCCCTTCTGACAACACTGCAGAAGGCATTGCCAGGAGGCTGTAATTAAGGGTGTTACCAGAGTTATTTGCCCCATTTCCAGCAGGCTCTGAACTGGTGGTCAGGAAGAAACTGGTAACATCTGAGGCTCTAATGAGGCAGGATTGAAGAGATGGGGGTGTCCCATTTTTCCCCTCCTCCAGAGAGGGAAATGGGAGAGCCTGGTGCTAGGTATGAAAGTACATCAATGAAAGAGAAGTTGTTCAAGCTGCATAGAGTATTATGTAATTTAGGTTTCAGTGAAGTGCTTATCTTGAAAGATTTTTTTACCTTTTTGATTTTCCTTGCTGGTATTGCTGTTCACTCCAGTCCAGCAGAAAGAGACTGTGTGGCCTGGGACACTCTAAGTTTAGCTCTGGGATAAGATCATTCAGCAAGATTTGTCCCACAAAATCAGCTGCTGGAAGAGCAGCAGTGAGTTAGCTGAGACGATAGCTGCTGACATTTGGGGGATTAGATCAGTCATTAGAAGGTCCCAATTGATCTCATACTCTCATGTCTCACTTTCAAAATGTTGCATCCTTTCCTTCTGGAAAGCATTCATTCCCTTTCCTATTTAGTTTCTGGAGAAAAGGGGGTGTTGTGTAATGGTTTTGGCTGAGCCCTTTCCTGGGGCTGTGGCCAAACGAGGTCTTGATGGTTACTACACCTACCCAGGAATTTCTAGAACTCCTTAGAGCTCTGTCTGTGGCCTGCCTCTCTGAGGCTGTGTATCCACGTTCCATCAGCAGCCTCAGCAGGTGGGAAAGCTGCGTTGGAAGCTTGCAGAGGGGATGGATGCTCTAGGTGTTCTCCTGATCTCCATTCCTGGTACTAGTGGGGGTCTGAAAGGTCATTTCCTTCCTCTGTGAATCTCTTTCTTCCCAGATTTTGTCTGTCAGACATTAAGCAATGTAAAAAGGAACTTGCAATGGTTTTCCAGGGTATTTCAAGTGTTTTATTCCCTAATGTATGCCTGATGAACTCCATCCAATGCCTGGGGCAGGAGAGAGGGGACAGGCTCTGACTTCCTTGCTCAGTGCGCTTGAGTGCTCTGGACAAGATGGCTGTGTCTTGGTGGAGACTTCAGTTCTGAAATTTTGCCTATGAGATCATTGGTGGCAGCTTAGTAAAATCATTTGAACATCTGTAACCCTCCATGTCAAAACCTGAATCCGAATCGTTGCCCAGATTCTACTAATTGATGCTAAATAGAAAGAAAAATAATGCAGGAGAAAAACCCTTCTAGAAACAATCAATAAATTAAGGATGCTTCAGGATATAAATTCAGCAGTTAAATGAGATACTAATGAAGATGGGAGTTTAATGGTGAGTACTCTCATTACATTGTTTTAAAAACTCCATTTGATGTAGATTTGGTGCTGGTAGAAGGGAGACAGCCTTGTGACAAACATCCATGAGAACAAAAGTTGTTCTGGCACATGAGCACAACTGCTGCCGTTTATTGCCGAGCTGCTTTGCTTCCCCATTTCTGCAAGTTGTTGCAAGATCTGGGAGAAATTGTGGAGCAGTTAATTAAAAAACAACTAATGACTGTTCCACAGGGTCAGTTTGCTTCTCGGAGCCTAAAATGTGCAGGATATTAACACATGTATCATTTTTTTGACATTGGAGGACAATTGCAGAGTGCAGCCACACCGTTACTGGTTTTAAAGCAGAACTTAATTAATTAGAAATGGGCTGAACAGGTTTGTCTGGAAACAAGGACTGGGTTTCCAAAGGAAAGAGCTGCTCAGATGTTGCCAGACTTTAAATTAAGCTGTTTCCAACTCATCTCAGCTCTGTTGAGACCCAGGGTGCTGCTGCTGCCTCTGTCCTGCTATGAGCCCCATAGCCAGGTGTTCTTCCTATCTCCCAGTTCTAATGATGTTTCATTTAATCTGCTCTGGACAACTGCCTTAAGATGAAATTAATTATGTCCCCCAAATTCCCCCTTCTCACTGCAGGATGGATAACAGCTTAGATGACAAATCCAACATCTGCAGCCAAGTAAGATGCCCCTGAATGGAATTTTGGTTGCAGCTCACTTGTGCTCTGGCTGGACCAACAATGTTCTTGGACAAAAATAAATACATCAAACTCCACTTCTGCATGTGCTCCAGCCCCAGAGTGGCTGGGAAGAGGTGGCTGGTGGATGCCTCTGCTTGGCCTCGACCCTGGTGAGGCATTTTTCTTGTCAGTGTAGAATTTGGTGAATGCAATTATTTTCTTTTATCTCACACTTAGGCTTAAACTGCATATCTGCTGGTACGTGCCCTGTTTTGATTAATATTAAACTTCCAGATCATCCTTTTGAATTGGAGCAATTTCTTACAACAAATAGACCGGAGAGCCAGATTTTTGAGTGATTAGTAGCAGGCTGAGAGCAGTGGATGCTTGGGGAGCTTAACGATTCATGGCCAGATTCATTCACCATGGTTAGAGTGGTGGGCATGTCACAGCTGTGATTCCTCTGGCAAAAACCTCAGCCTGAAATGAGTTTAAATCAGGAGTTGAGTTTTCCATCCCACTTCTTTCCAGGCTGACTGACTTGCTGAGAAGGGGGGAGGAGAGCCATCCTCCCATCCCAGAATATACTGAAAAAAATCTGATTGTGAGACCCTGTCACACTGAAAATCTCTTTTCCCCTTTTCTATAAATTGTTTGGGCACAAAGGGAAAAAAAATCCCACTGGCTCCAGAGCACTGATCCCAGTGGATGCCTGTACAGATGCCATGCAGGGTAGGGGGCAGATCTGATTGGGGGCAGACCTGGATGTGGCATGGTTTTATTTTGTTCTGGGCTGTTTGGGGTTTTTTTTTGTGCAGGTAAGATGCTAAAAATGGCTAAGAGAGATCAATTGTAATCTCACAGAGGCTGATGCAACATGAGGAGAAAGAGGAAGCGGTCACCAATTTCACCTGTAATCTCAGTGTTTGGCACTGGTGGCAGCTCTGGCTCAAGGATTTTTAGTAGCACAGAAGTGCAGTGTTTGTGTCTTCCATTTAAACACACTTAACAGAACCTTAGTCCTGACTTCCAGGAATGCCTTAGGCAGATGAAATATTGCTATAGTGCCAATGTGGTTAGTCAAACACACAGAGGTGTTCCTGGACTAGCTGCTTTGGGCAGGGCCACCAAATACCCTGCCTCCAGAATGCAGAATGAAAAAAAGTGTTTGTAGCCAAATGAACACTGAAGCCTTTTTTTTTTTTTTTTTTTTTTAAATCTCAATGCACAGATGAGTTACCAGCAATACGTGCAAAAAAATTTCCCATGCAGAACATGGAACTGTGGTGTAGGTTGGCCAAGCTGTGTGGGGAGTCAAACACAGGCAAGATCACTGGCTGTGCAGGAAGGCAGTAGAAGAGCTTCTGGGACAGTAAGCCCTTTTCTTTTAATGACTAAGAAATACACACTTTGATGAAGAATCTGGTTTTCTTCAGTTCTGATGTTTTTTGCCCTCAACCTGTTTTTCCATTGCAAAGGTAGGAATCAGCTTCTGAGTTGAATAAATTCAGGAATTCGGCTGGGATTTGGACCTAGATATTCCAGACTATTACAAAGCAACAAGTACTCAGTGCCTTTGATGGAGTAGAAAACATGATGGACCCTTTGAATCATTGGAAAAGTCACTGCTGTTGCTGATACTATGGAATGATGAGCACCTAGGGAATAGGAAATCTGTTTTTGGTGTTTCTGGATTATGGGCCCAAGGCCTGGGCACTCTGTTATTAGAGCTCAGATATTACTTTAAAATGTTGAACATTGATGGTGCGTTATATCTTGCTGTGGAAAAGGTCAGCCCTGTTATTTGTAGAGGGAGGGTTGCCTTTTCTTCATGGCTGCCTGACTTTTTGGGCTACATGGTATAATTTATAACTGCTTATTGTTTTCAGACACGGGGCTGAGGATATTTTGTGTGTGAAATTTGAAATTCAGGCCACTGTAGTTGAATATGTGATACAGAATTCTTTTGTCCAGTGGAAGACAGAGATGCCTGGTCTTGATACCCTTGGCTTTCTTTTCGGTTAGAGGGGAGAAAAAAGAGGACTTGTAGGGCATGAGCTAAAATATCCTAAAACAGTGGCCCAAAGTATTCTGGATGGACCAAGCCCCCTTCACAGAGAGAAATGGGTACTGGCAATACAGAGAGATTGCCACAGTCTCATGTGGCAGAATTTATGTTGAGATGTTGGAAGTAGCCTGTTGTAACTCCTATTTCCTGGTGTGTCTCTGTTTTCTGCACAGCCTGTGTAAAACCAAGGAACTGATGTCAATGTGCATAAAAATTAAGAACCTACTTAGTGAAAGATTTGCATGCTAGAGAAATTTTCTTAAAATTGCTCACCTGCTTGTCACAGTGAAGCCAGCTGCCTAAAACCATGAAGGAATGTGAATTCCTTAATAAATGCAAACCAATCTGTCATATTTTTGGACTGCCAGACCCAGGATTTATAATTCCGTGCAGAAGTGGTTTAAAACTACCTAGAAATGCCTTAGCTGTCATGGCCCATTTCTCCAGTGCAGCTCTGGCTTTGAGGAGTAGTGTTGACTCCTAAGACTGGCTCCAGGTGTTGTTTGATGTTGATATGAGGGAATGGGATGAAGCCCCCTTATGGCAGTCACCGTGCAAGTCCCATTTAAGAGCTGGTATTCACCTGAAGAATTTACTGTTTCATTGCTAAATTGTACAACCTCGTGTCAGGGAGTTGTAGAGAGTGATAAATTCTCTCCTGAGTCTCCTTCTCTCTGGGCTAAACACCCCCAATTCCCTCAGCTCCTCATCAGACTTGTGCTCCAGACCTTTCCCCAGCTCTGTGCCCTTCTCTGAACATGCTCCAGCACCTTGTGTCTTGTAGTGAGGGGGAATAAATCTGACTCACTTTGTGGGATCACTCTCTGACTGTATAGGCAGGTGTGGGTTTTGTTATGGGAAAATAAGTACTTACACCTTTTTCAAATGAAGGACCAGAGCCTTGCATCGAAGAAGAAGAGTGGCAAAATGAAACATAGACTTCAGCCTTCTCTCATCACTAGTTAAATAAAACACGGAACAGTTATCACCAAGACTTTGAGAAAAACAGGCGCTGCTGTTAAAGCTGATGCTCTCCAAAGCTTTAAATTCATCACAAGTGACTGTGAGGAATACCTATTGACTAATTAATTTTCTTGTCTGACAGACAGCCTTTGAAATCCCATGAAGTACAGATAAAGTGTGTGTACGTGAGTGGCAGGTGGAGAAACATCACAAATTACATTCTCAACACACAAGACTTCACCTGTTACTCTGTTATAGCTGTGTGATCTCAGCATCTCCTGGTATCTACTGCTTGTCCAGATGTCATGTGGACCATGCTGGTGGACTGGCCAGATGTGAACCATCCGGGAGCAGAAAGCAGCACATAAATCACATTTGTTTTAACTCTTCCTAGACCAAACATTATCTGCCTGTGTGACCTTGCCTGAGGAGAGAGATTTATGGGATCACCATGGAAGGAATCAGCCCTATCATCCGAGTTCATCATACTGGATATTAAAAATTGTTCTTTTGTGAGTGGATTGGAGAATATGCTCAGTTTATCAACAGTAGCCCATGGGAAAAAAATCTATCTAAAAATGTTTGAATGGTCTTTATGGAGAGGATACACCAGAAAGCTACACTTCTAGTATCAGCAAGTAAAGACTGAGGTCAATGAAAGAGAACCACATCACTATGATGGGAACCATGAAATGGTGTACAAGTAGAGATCAGTTTTCCCCTGGGTGTTTCTTCTGCTTTCCCCTGCCTGTAGCCTGCTTGTAGTTGTTTAGAGATGAGAAAAATTTGCATCAAAGGCAGTGAGAGAAAAAACTCAGGAAGGGTATAGGAGAAAGTGAGGTAATATCAAGTGGTTGTTGGCACTTTCTGCAATATATTAGTGTCTTCACTGAGATTCTAGACATTGACAGACAAGTAGAAAAGGACGAACAGGAAATCTCAGGCCTGGATTGTTGATATTGCTGAGGAGGGCTGTTTCTCTCTTGTTGCCTCCTGTGTGTGTACAAGTGGACTTTCACTTCTTTCTTTGTCTCCTATTAAGGTAGCTGCTGACATGGAGAGGGCTTTGCCTGTCCTGTTCCAACCCACTGTGTCCTTAACTAAGCTGAGCAGTACAACACAGCTGTTTCCAGGTGCAATCTCAGTGCCCTTCCCTTCTCATGGCCTCTGCTATCAGCACTCAAGGAAAACCACAAGGGGAGAATGAAAAAGAAATCAATTTTTATCACTAGAAATATTTCCCCTTTTGGCCACAGACTGAGACTGTTCTGACTCTAACTAGTCCTCCCTGGGGTTTGATAACAGTAGCTCACAGGAGGCTCTAGCTTATCTGAAGACCAAACAGTAAATTTCTCATTTCCGCTTAGTGGTGAGGTGTTTAATTGCTGCTTAGTTTTGCCAGTCAAGTAATTCACATTGACGTGCTAAAAGCAGCCACTAGCAGTTAAGCTTCCATCCAGGGGCTGCAGTGAATGATCCTGACATCTTTTTGCAGGCACCAGCTCTGCAGGCTGAGAGCATTCCAGTTTCTCCTCTCGAGTGGGCAAGCAATCTACAGAAAATTAAGTCTGAAAAGCCATGAGAGGTGGTGAAAGGCAGCTTAAGGAGAGAGGCTCTATTGGATGAAATTTCTTGTCCTGTACAAATTCAGGTTGAAAATTAAAGTGTTGCCAACTCAGTGGTAATTTAGAAGAAGAAATATAGTTTAAATACAGAGAGACAGGGTTGAACAGGGAACAGAGGATATTCACTCTGTAATACCCATGTGAGTTTATGTATCTATGAAGTGAATGCTGTCCTTGAAGATGTATCACCTTACAGAGGTAGGTAAATATGGAGATGGCTCAGCGCAGAGTAACTCTGCTTAGTGGACTCAGTCCTCCCTTGCACTGCTGTGAATCAGAAGTAACTCTTCCAAAGTCTAAACCCCCACCTTGCATGGCTAGGTGCACTTTTTAGCAGTAGGTGTAAAATGCTGCTGCAGGTTCAAAATCATAGAGAGTTCTGACTCAGTAGAAGTTTAAATCTGCCTTGTTCTCTGCGGATTAATTTTGGGTTTAGAGCAAAGTAGCACAAGCAAATTTTAATTTTCTTTTAATTTTATTTTGGTCTTGTCTCTTCTGATGGTCTGATACTGCCAGCCCTGTGTAGGAACTCCATGCATGAGATGTAGAATAACCAGCATGTACCTGAATATCTATAGGTACAAAGGCAGATAAATTATTCTCATGAGTTAGAAATGGCCAAATAACTCCATGAGTGGCAGAGTGGAGCCAGAGTGAATGATGCATGAATGTCCCAAATGGGGGAAAGTAACTTGTTTGCCACAGCTTTTCAGACTGGCTGCTGTGCTGGATGGGGTGTTACATTTGTCCTGCCTTGGGGTCTGTCTGTGCATGTTTTTTATGGTCATTGTAGAGCTTGCAGCATGATGGGTTATTAGGGAGTGATCACTGGATTTGAGTTTCTCAGAGGGATTATTCCAGCACCCTTGCAAAGGGCAGCCTTCATGGCTGCCACAGAGCTCGAGAAATAACTTGCTTATTTAAAATATGCAGTCAACTGATTAATATCTTAAGAGGTGCAATTGCTGTAATTGCAGACTAGATAATACAAAGCTGCTGCTCACGTTTAACACTGACACTCTTCTCCAGTTCAGATAATTCAAACAGACCCACAGAGATAAACCCAGACCAGCAACAGCAGCTGCCTCATAGACAGACTTCAAGGTGTGAGGGTCCCTAGATGAAATGAAAGCCTCAGAGAATTAAATAGCCACACTACTCCAGAAACTCATAGTTTACAAAAGGAGCTATGACTCCCAAACTCATCTTGCCCTCTGTGCCGTGCCACAATCTGAGAGCAGTTTGAGAAATGATATTCCCCTTGTATTTTAGTAAATGATAGCATGGTCCACCTGAGAGAGCTATTACCTAGAGCAAAGTTTATCCATATATTTTTAGCTCCAAGTATTAATTAGGTAATTATTTAAAAAAAAAACCAAAAACAACACTATGCCAAAACAAAAAATGCCCCCATGCCCTAAACTACTTGGCTGAAACCCCTGGGTGGTTTTTCATACCCAGCCCCCAGCTGTTTGCATTCATCTGAGTTTGATGTCTTCAAACTGAGAACCACAAACCAGAGAAGCGATATCATCTACTGAGCACAGCACAGTATAAACACAATTAATTCCTTTATATGGAAAAGGAGCTGGAACTCAGCTCATCTCCTCTCTCAGGCAAATTACAGTGATAAGAGAGTTTCCCTGAACTGAAACCAGAGGCACCAGCTTTCTGCACACTTAACCTATAATTGTCTATAACATGCATGGAGGTAAGTGAGATGCAATTTTATTCACAAGAGTTCCATTATCTTTAATCAGCTTTTACATAATTTCCTTTGTATCTGATTGTTTTGTTTTGAAATATGTAAAAATGCTTCCTTTCCATGCATGTGTAGACAAAAGGTGAAGAATTCAACATTATGTTCACAAATTATTTCATTCACAGGAGCTTTAGCAGTATGAATAGTACAGCAAAAATGTTATGAAACTGTAATATAGCCCTCAGCAGTTGGAATACAGATGATAGAAACTGGAGAAAAGACACTTTTTTGAATAAGCTGTTAAAAATCAAAGTTGCTTATCCCTTTCACTTGGAACAACTTTTTAAATCTTGATCCTGTAATAGGATAAAATTTGTAGAAATTCAAGGGAGTAAACACCTCTCTGCAGTCCTTATGAATTGAGTGTTGATGTGTCTTATGAAAGGCAATCCTCACCTTCCTAAGGGGTGAAGATGGTCAGAAATGCACAAATTGGACAAGAAGAGCAGCCTTTCAAAGCCTTTTGCCAACAGGAAGAAGCAGTTCATCACATACATCCAAATGCCTCCCTGGAATGTGGACTCCAAGCTGGGCACTTTGGTCCAAGGAAGAGATGGACCAACTAGAGAGAGAATACAAGCACAGTAATAAAATTACCAAAACCTTTAGATTTTCAAATGCTAAAAGAATATTTGATTCTTTCATTTGGGTTAAATGGTGCTAATATAGTCTCCAAATATTACATATTAGGTGTTGTTGCAGGAGATGAGGAGATGATCTTCTGTTGTGGGCTCAAATTGCATTCAGTGTTGCAAATTAGGAAAACATTTTATGGGTCAGGATGGTGAAATGCTGGAATATGATGGGTAGGGAAGTATTGGGGTCTCTGACTGGGGTTTTTAATGTCAGATAACCATCCATCAGGAATGGTGCAGCTGTACCTGACCCTGCTTTTGGAGAGCAGGAGAGAGCTGATGATTCTGTGTGGTGCTGTCAAACCCTAATTTTCTGCAGTTAAATGTGGGCCTTTCGAGGATGGTCACTGGCATTTAACTGGATTTGGAATAAAAAAATTCACCCCTGCCTCTCTGCTGAGCATCTCACAGGAGGGACATGGCCTGGGAGCTGCCCTGCTGCAGAGGCTGCCTCTGCTGTTGGCACAGAGAATTCAGACTTGCCTCACCCCTGTTGGATCTGTTGCCTGTCTGCTCCCTCCTGTGCTGGTGGCTCAGTCCCACCTGGTTTCAGGATTCAGGATCTCTCCCAACCCTGTCTGCAGTTTGCCTCGTTGTGTACAGGATCTCTTTCTTTTATAAGTGTTATTATTTGTTCAAGAGTTAGTAGACTCTAAGGAAACCTACACTGAGCAAGTGAACACAGATTTTTTTTTTTCACAGCTCTTATCTTGAAGATCTCCATGGTTATGGCTTCTTTTCACCACCTCACCTGCAAATAGCAAGTTGCTGCCCAGCACAAAAAGGTGTTACTGCTGTTCAGAGGAAAAAATTCCCAACGTTTGATGAATGCCTGTGTCTTTTATTTTCAACTTTTTTTTCCCTTTAAAAACAGCTGCCCCACTTTCTGAAACATTCCAGAGGTTACATCTTCCAGAGGCACAAACCTTAGGAAAAAACCTTCTAGTTTATAAGATTAAAGGTTGCTGGGTCTATGAGCAATTGGAAGTGGATTTTATATGCGGAACATCAGTCAACCCTAATTGGCAGGTCCTGGCCTGCCTGGGTGACACGTGTCACATCATGGTGGCATAGGTGGCACATGCCTCAGGTCTTCCTTGTTCCCAGCCAGAGCCAGAGCCAGAGCCAGAGCCATGGTGGTCAAAGCCCAAACAGTCAGAATGCCAAAAACCCAGGCACAGAGGGATTTTCCTTTCATTGTGTCCTGAAAGGCACTGGAAGCTTTCCTGTTTTCTTGTACATGGCTGTATCACGTACAGCAGCTGCCACAGGTCAGACTGGATCCTGGAGCACAGATACCAGAGAGAGCAGCTTCAGGCTTCAGTTTTCTTCTAGCAGGTACTACATTGCTTGTGTACCTTTAGTGACACCTTCTTTTAAGGTGTTCTGAGCTCAAGACTCACTCTCCCCACCCACTCCTGAGCATCTTTGGCCCTGCACTACAAGACAAACATTGAGGTGCTGGAGCATGTCCAGAGAAGGATGACAGAGCTAGGGAAGGATCTGGAGCACAAGTCTGATGAGGAGCAGCTGTGGGAGCTGGGGACAGTCACTGGAGGAAAGGAGGCTCAGGGTAGACCTTAATGCTCTCTAAAATTTCCTGGCAGGAGGGTGCAGCCAGGTGGGAGTTTGTCTCTTTTCCAGGTAACAAGGGACAGCACAAGGAGAGGCTGCCAGTGCGTCAGGCCAAAGCTCAGCTCCCCTTGTTGTGTGCCTGGACAAGAGATCCCTGAGTAGATTTGTCCCAAGGATGCATTGTGTTCAGCAGCATTGTGTCTTCCAAGACAGCTCAGGATTCAAAAATCTTCCATGGTGGGGTATAAATCCTTTTCTTCCTGACTGTTGCACGTGTCTTGCTGGTCATCACCACCACAACTCCCTGGGAGCTGTGTCAGTGATATCTACCCCGGGATTGGCGTGTAACCAGGGATCCCAGCCCCCACTGTGCTGTCCTTGTCCACAATTACATGCAGCTGCATGTACCAGCATCAGTGAAATCCTGGGGACCTTGACTTATTCCCCTCTTGAACCTTAAATGCTCAGCACCTTGTGCAGAGAAGTTGAGTCGTCACAAGCCTCAAGTGGGTAATGTTTATTTTCCCTCTGTTGCCTGTTCCTCTTCTGTAAGAAGGAAGATCAATGGACTATTTTAGCTCACATGACCTCTGGGAATACAGCATGCTGCCAGAGTATTTTTTTTTAAGAAAGTGGTGGGGGGGGAGGGGGTGGGAGAGGAGAAAGAAATAAAAAACCTAAAGGTTTAAATACAGCCTCTTCCATGACCCTTCTCCAAAACCAATATTTTCCTAATAAAATAACGTGTTGCTTGTATTTTATTTTCCCCATCAACAAGGACTGTGAGTTCATTTGTTTGTTTTACATTGGCTGCTCAGAACAGTGTAGCTCTATGAGGTTAAAGAGATCCTCCGAGAAAGATCCTATTGATTTTAATTACCTAGAAACAGCCCACAGGGACAAAAGGACTTTGGCTGTTTATTTAGCCATCGCTGTGCTGCAGTATTGTGTAAGGAGAGATCAAATCAGTTGCCCTCATTATTACAATAATAATAAGGCAGAAAAGGTGCCTCCAGGCCTCAGGTTGTTGGGTTTTTTTTGAGAGACAATAACCTCTACCACTCCTCCCACTAATAAAAGGCAGACTTGAGGAACAAGGAGCAATTACTATTCGTCAATATTAATTCAATTATGCTCCTGTTATTTATATTACAGGAAGGATTGTTTAATATTTTAGAAATATCACAACCAAACCAGGGGCCACATCTGTTCTTTTACAGATTGATTTTTATCACTGCTAAATGCATGTTGAATGGTTTTTACCTCCTTTGGGCTGAAGCTAAGGTTAATTAGTTATTCAGCACAAACCAGTGGTACAGTGATTGTTTCTAAGAGTATCTGGGTTGAGAATACACCTTCTTGTGTGCTAAACTGGACACCCTCCAGGGATCACCAAGCATCACTTGCCTGGGATCTCTTCACCCCCATTCTGGACTAACACTAAGACAGGTTTGTGGTGGTCTTGAAAGAGCAGAAATCAGTTTGTTCTGCTTATGCTATTTGCTAATTTTATTTTCTTGGAGCCTACACCTCTGAGTTGGTCTCTGCTCTGTGACTTGGCCTGTGTTCCCTCATGAGAATTTAGTGTTTTCTCACAGGTATTCTTTTGCTTAATTACTTTTTAATGAACTCTGGATACTTTCGACAGTAAGTGCCCTAACAGTCAAGTCACAGTGCTTTCTGTGAACAGTATCTCAAGTCTCACCTGTGTTGTAAAGAAATACTCTGGCCCTTATTCTTGTTGGTGTTGATCTTGTAGAACTGTACTTGAGTGACCCAAGAGTATCCATCCAGCAGGTGGTTTTATGCAGGGGCTGGTTGTGTAAAAGCCAGTTTTAACATGCACCTGAGCAAAGATGCAAACAGCTGTTGAAGGCAGAGCTGATCTTCCCAACACCATGGCCTGGCAATGTGTGCATACATTGGTAAGGGAAAAATAATGGAGCTGCAAGTCATTGAAATGCAGCTGTAATTTAGCTGTGATCTGTGGGAGCCCAGTGCCTGTAGAGGATTCTGCAGATGGGCTTTAAAGAGAGCCCAAGGAGAAGCCATATTGCACCATTTGCAAAGTTCTGTGAAAGGCAAGGCAGAATCTGACCCAATGTTTGGGCACCAGCTCAGCAACTGACTTCACACTTAAGGGTTTTCTTTATTTTCTTTTAAATCAAGGCACTAGGAAAGGATTTCCTGGCTCTTTTTCTCATTCAGCTGAAGCTTTTCTTAACTTGAGAGAATGTCACGTGGTTTTAGCTGTTTGAGTCATCCTCTGGGCCACTGTGTTTCACTGGCTACCCTTGTGACTAATGGAGTTCCTAACTGTTTCAAGCAGAGAGATTTCAGCTGGTAAGGTTAATGCAGCACAGCACTGGACAGGTGTTTCAGGTCAGTCCCTTGTTTAAATAATAGGTTGTTCTGCTGATGGTGCTTCCTTAAATATCCAAAGATGGTGTAGATTTGTTCGGAAGGTTGCAGGTGTGTTTCTGAGCTGGGAGCTGCAGCATTGCCCTGGGATGTGGGAAAACACTGCAGGTACAGGACCTTTCCCTGCTTGGACTGCTTTTACAAAACAGGTTAAAACAGTTTATTCAAATATTTTCTCTTTTTGTCAATGTGTTAGGTTACTGTTTAAATAGTTCTCCAAAATGAAATACTTCAACTCAACCAGATGAGCAGAATTTAGCTGTTTAGTCTGAATTCAGCAGTTTAGACTGTTAGGAGCCAATGTTGATCATGAGGGTGGGAAGTAGCACAGATGGATTTAGAAAGATGATGAGCAGCTAATAACAAAACACCTTAGATGGTTTTCAAGATTGCATTTTAGGTCTTTAATTGCATCCCAGGCTTGAAGACTGCACGTTTTGTACTTTCAGTTTTTCCAGCAAAAAAATGGACTAGGAATATACTTCCTGAGATTTTCTGTGATCTGGCTATAGTTTATGCTATTTCTGTTCTGTTCTATTTTGTGACATATTCTATTTCTGTGATTAAACCACACCTCAGAAGCTGTCAATATAGGAAGTCTGTGTCTAAGAACAAAAGTAGAAAAATTAAGCTTATTTTCAATGTGATAACATGGAGGAAGACACTATTTTGGTCTGCAGATACTGTGAATAAGGTGTCCCCTAATGAGAAATCAGAATTAGCTGGTGGAGAAGTATCTGCAATTAGTGGTTTGTGAGAAATTGATTTTTAATGAAAGATTAAGTCTTAAATGTATGGAGTAGAGATAAGCAAGAACTAACTACAGGGTATGTTAAGAGTCTGTAAAACTGTAAGTAAATATTATGGGTTTATTCTATGAAAATTGTGAATGTGATCTGGGGTACCAGCTGTTTGTACAGGTATATCTCAGAATGATGTGTTAGACAAACCTTGTCAGGCAGCTGAGAAATGCTGAGTTGCTCTAGCAGCAAACAGCACGAAATAAGCTGAAGGACCAGGGGTTCACCCAGGTTTTTTATTATGAAATTTGCCCTGGGATTATATTTGTTGTGAAGTTTCCAGGTATGGTCTCCCCCTTTCCAGAGCTAAAATCTGTGGTCCAGACTGCACTGAGATTAACAAGGAATTAACTGGAAATTGGACCATGGCTTCAGGAAAAATTCTTCCTTTGAGCCGTGGCTTAGCTCCCCACAGTAAACTGTATTCCATCATAAGATTAAGTTTTAAACCTTTTTTAAGACCTTTCTTGGTAATAAACATTAAATAATTGCTTTAGTGTCTCTAACACAGCCTTCAATGTGGATGTGAGCCTTGGTAATGTTTCTCCAGTGTTGCCTCACCAGTCTCAAAGACCTGTTTGCCTTTTGTTCCTTTCTCAGTCCTTCTCTTATCTCCTCTGTTTTCCTATTTTTACGTCTGTCTGTCTGTCTATTCCATCTGCATACAAAATGCCTGTCTCTTTCATTTCATAAATTCTGGATTTGCCCACCATTTCTTGTTTACCTCTGGTTTTGTCTTCAGTTCTCATGAAGGGGCACCTACAGCTGCTGCTCCTTCATCTTCTGGTTTTCCAAAACCCCTGCCCTTGCTACAGGATTTATCTTTCCAAAGAGTATGAAAAGCCTGTGCAACTCATTGCTGCTTTGAGATAAAAGGGGTGTAGAAGGTCCAGAGATGTTGCTTCTGTGCGTGATCCCTCCCAGTGCTCCTTCATGTGAGAGCCAGCTTCTCTCTGCCTTCTGCATGGGGCTCTGTGCTAAAACCATACCCAGAGATCATAAGTTCTTTTGGGAGAAGATTCTCTCCTGATTGTGAAGGTGTCTGAGAAGTTTTTTGAGAAATCTCTGGGAAATTGAGTGAAGCTGTCTCAGATTTCTCCAGTGTTTGTAACCCTCTTTTGCTGGCTGAGCCTTACCTGGGCCTATGAATATTTATATATCTTAGTTAGACATAACATGAATAGTATTGATTCGGTCTTGCAAGGGAATTTGCTTGTTTCTCTGGGTCCAATCCCCAATGAATTTATAGTGAGCAGGCCATTATGCTTGGGTGACTGTATGACAGCAGGGCAGAATGGAAAATCTTGCTGTAAAAGCTATTGAATCAGGAGGGGACAATAAAAGGATTCTCTTGTTCACCCCCTTGGTCATGGCTTTTGGTTATGGTTACAGCTTAACATAACTACCCATCAAATAACTGTGTATTTTTATGATCGTGTGTAGGGTGGCTGGTACGTGCACAGGCACAAAAGATTTAAAGCTGGTCTCTTTTTGTTTTTTCTTTTTGAAGGCTACATTAATTGTTCTGATGCCCGAGCATCTGCCTGATACACATTGTTTCCTCTGCAGACTGAGGAAGACAAAAGCTAAATACAAATTTATTGAATGGGCAAGCTATAAACCCCGAAGTTTGCACAATATTTTAATGGAAATCATACTTTGTCAAAAGCACATGTATCAAATTTTCTTTGTGGAGATTATGGTTCATGAGTACCAGAATTAATTAAAAATTTCCTACCACGCTTACTCACTGCTCCTCTGTTTCTATATATAAATTTTTAGCTTTATAAACTAATGGCTCATTTCAGGGAGGAATGTGTCTTTTACTAATTCAAATGCATAACATGAAAATGTTTTACTTTGTAAAGGAATTCACTTTTCCCTTAAAAAAACCCAATTTTTGGTGGCAAGAGGGACTTTAAATAATTCTTCAGCTTTCATTTTATGTGTTTTTACAGTGTTAACTGGCAAAAGCTGATTCATTATCTGCTGTCCTAACTTTACCTGCTCTCAATAACTCACAAGTTCAGGTCACCCTGCAGTGCCTCCTTTCGCCTTCGCTCAGATACCATGTCTAACTGAATGGAATTGACCTGTTTAAGGCCTCTTCACTCCAACTGAATTATTTGATCATAGCCACAGACATCTGTTTGGGGCAGTAATTGGTTGTTTATAAGAGCACAGGAGAGCCACCAGCAGCAACAGCAGCGGCAAGACAATAAAGGCAGGGGACAAGCATGGAGGGCATGTAGACAGGTCCTGACAGAGCACTGTCTGCTTGAGATAAGCAATGCAGATTAGTTATATGCACTCTATCTCACCACTGGGGCCTAATAATCCCCTTTAGCACTCATTCACAGTTATGTAGCAGACAGAAAAACTAATACAGGGGGGAATCTGGTCCCACTGCCTTGCCGCAAATCTCAGACACGGCTTCTGGAATCCGCGGGGTTTTACCGTACAATTAGTTTTAAATGCCAATTTCATGGCGGCTCATGAGATGGAAAATAGAAGAATAGTAGGTAAAGATACCCATTGCAAACTAGATTATTTGAGAGGGAAAGATGGCTCTTCAAGATGTGGCTGTTACTGCTGCTTCCTGGCTTGACAGCCACAGTGTGGACATTGAGGTAAAGGGTGACAAAAACGTAACTTGAAGGGCTGAATTGTTGGGAAAAAAATGACATGGCATTTCTGTGGTGTTTGTGTACAGGCAGGAGACAATGTGGGTTTTAATTGATTTGCAAAATCTTGTTGCAATTCTTATGGAACACAGGATGGTTGCACTTGAGAGTGACTTGCAGGGCAGCAGGCATGTAAAGCAGTGTGAGATGTCCTGGGACAGCTGCATTTGTGTTCTCTTCACTGTCAAACCCAAACACATGACATGCCTGGTGGGTGCTGCCCATCAAGGTTTAAAAGAGGCGCAGAGCTAGGGATTTGAGTAAGGGAACTTGATATTCACATTCAAACGTTGAATTAAGTAATTTTTGACTACATGCCCAAATGAAAATGCGTTTATGTTAATATAAAATATTAATATTAATTTCAAATTAAAGTTATGCATTTGGCAAGACATAGATACCTGTTACAGTTCTGAGACAGTGCAGGGAAGGAGAGAGTGCAGAGATGGATATTAAGATTGACAGATCCTGGGATGTTTGCTTGAATTCCAGAAACACATATTAGTGGGACATGGTGCAGGTGATGGAACGAAAAGATTGTCATTATTGTGGTTGTTGTTATCCTGTGCCACTCATTTCATGGGTAGCAGTCACTCTCAGTGTGATGTAAATATGTGCTTATATGCAAATGGGAAGAAATACTGTTCTCCAGAATTGTCTTGGTTTCAGTGGTGCAATGAAATTGCCTCTGGCTCCTGAGCTTTTCAAGTCCTGCATTTTGAAATCCGGTAATTTTCTGTGCAAATAATAAGGGAAGTTTATTGTAGGCACCAGAGGGAAAGGTAATTTCATCTCAAACTACTTAAAAAAATCCCACTACTCAAGGTGATAATTTAAAAAATGGAAATTGTTGACCCAAAAGCTTGGATCAGTGCTCTCTACAAGTACCTAAAAGATCGTTGTAGCCAGGTGGGGGAAGCTCTCTTCTCTCAAAAAATCAAGTGATAGAATGAGGAGAAGGAGAAATGGTCTCAAGATGTGCTGTGGGAGGTTTACATCGGACAGGAAGAAAAATTTCTTCACCTAAAGGGTGATCAACCACTGGAAAAGGCTGCCCAGAGAAGTGATGGAGTTACCATCCCTAGAGGGATTTAAGAGGTGTGGATATGGTTCTTGCAGACATGGTTTAGTGGTGGCCTTGGCAATGCTGGGTTTACGGTTGGACTCAATGGTCCTAGAGGTGTTTCCCAACTTAAATGATTCTATAGGTCTATGACCTTGTCTGTTTAAAAAAAATATCGTATTTAATTTCTTTGTCTGCTTGATCAATCTACAATCACAAAAGATTTTTTTCAGACTTCTGGTATTTTCTGTTGGATATCCTAATTTTCCATTTGTGCTCTGTGCAGCTCCCTTTCTACATGCATCTCCAAAAAGTCTCAAGTTTCTGGCATGAATTTCACATTCACATGGAACCTGATTTGGAAGGGACATAAAATTTGCATAGGAAACATACCTTGCATGCGCCTTTAATGAGTTTTTTCTTAGTTAATTTTAGAAGCTTCAAAATTCACCAGTAAGGGACAGAATCCTCAGTAAATTCACGCAGCTCTGTTGAAATCAGCAGGGCTTTGCTACTTTACAGTTCTGCTCTGTGGTTTTTATCTGGGATTTTTTTTTCGTTTTGCATTTGCAGCTAGAGAGTTATTGTACAAGCAGGCTGTAAAGCACGGCAATGGTTTTGACTCCATCTACATGTCCTGTATTTGTTATCTAATTGCCAATAGACCAAACTGCAAAGGGACAATGTTTTTCAACCAAACGACCTGTAAGTAGCAGGAAATCTTATGCTCTCACCTCTTTGGCCAAGACAAGAGCATCCACATTTTACATAATGAGAGAAATCAACTGTTCTTTATCTGTGCATTTGGTGCAATTGCAAATCTTTAAAGCCTAGCTGCTTCTTGGATTTAACAACTGCATCCCAACCCTCCATGCATCAGGAACATGCAGGTCACTTTTATAAAACTGCAGTGAATACCATTATTTGTAACCTGAATGAGCTTAAAATTCAGCCTCAGATGCTCATGCAGGATCCCTGGCTGCTCAAAAGGAGCTGTGTGCTTCCATATAACGTGGGATTGCAAGTGTTTATTTGACTTTAAGTTATGCATTTGTATTTAATGAATTACAATTAAATAACGTGAAGACAATTTACAGCATCTCTGGTCACTCAAGATTCCTGGCTGGTTGCAGCCTCTGCAGCTGTATGAGCAGCAGCACTGAAGTCCTTACTCATGTGCTTTGTTGGGGGTGCACAGAGGTACTGCTCAGGCTGCAACCCCAGTTGCATTTTCAGCACTGTAATTTCTTATCTGAACACATGAGCAGTCCTGATTCTTTGTTATTTCAGTGTGTCTTCCCCAGTATTTTCAGTCCCACCCAGTTAAGGTGTTGCTGAAGTGACTGGCATGATGGGTATGGTTTCTCCTTGGGAATCCATCTGGGGATACAAATGGCATCTTCTGAGTCTCATACCCCATGTCAGACCCCAACCAGAGCTCCCTTTGCTGATAATGAATCTCTGAAGTACAATATTTAATGTGCAGAGACTTCTAATGAAATAATAAATTATAATTACAGCTGTTAGCAATTATTCTTATGACCACAGTCCATTCCAATGAATAGTTGTATCAGCCAGGTTTCCACTTCTGCAGGATTCTTGTCTATCTGATTTGGTGGATTGTCCTGCTGTCTCTCTGCATCTAAGGCAAAGATTTGTGTCCTCTGGCTTATCCTCTAGTTCTTCAGAGAGACAGTTCAGCTTAATGTTCAATCTAGTTTGTCTAATTATTCAAGCCTCTAACAGTACAGATTAGTCAGATCAGTAGGAAAGTTTCAAATCAAAATATAATAATTGGTATCACATTGGCCAGTCTAATCAGCACAGGCTGATAGCATCTGCTTTACTCCATGCTTTCTTATTGTGAATCAAATCTCATTTTAATTTTATCTACCCTACTTGTCGTAGTAGAGCCAACTGAGGAACTCCATCACATCATTCATGGAATGAATGTTCTTGTCTTATCTCAACTTGATTACTTATACATAAGCTTACTCTCATTTGGTTTGTTTGCTCACATATGCTTGAATAAAGTAAATAGCAAGAAATGGTAAAGAGAGCTTGAATCCAGAATTTGGAGGTTTAGAATGCAAATTGGCACAGGATGCAAATTGAAAGCAAAAGATTTCCAAGGCAAAAGATCTGGTGACGTGGTCTTTAACTCTTGGCGGTTCAGTTGATTTTGAGTTTCTCCTAGAAAAGCCTATTTCACACAGTTTATACTGTTATGATTTCACAGTGGTTTTCCCTGGAAGTGTTCAAAAGGCATTGGACGTGACTCTTGGGACCATGGTTTAGTGGTGCCAGGTTAGCAGGTGAACTCAGTGATCTTAGAGGTCTTTTCCATCTTTATGTATTCTATGATCAAAATGCTTCCTAGATTTTCCCTTTTCATAACCCTCATAGATTTGGCAAGTAGGACTATGATTGTATTGTCGTAGGTGGGAGGGTCTGATGCTGAGACAGTGGAATGATTTGGCTGTGGCAAGTCAGGAATGAGCTGGCATGAGGGATTCAGTCCCTCGTGTTTTGTTTCACAGCTCCTCCACCATGGACATCAGCTCCCAGCCCTTAGCAAAGACCAACCATAGTTCCAATTTCTCTGGGATAACCTCTTGCCAGTCATTGCTCTTCTGCATAAGAGATAATTAAAGTACAAAAAAAATATTAATTCTTTGCTTTAATTGCTTTCCAAATTTTACAGAGAACTCAAATAGTAGAGTGATTGTATTTTATAGTGTATTTCATTGCTAGGTGAGTAACATGGATCAGTGTTTTATCTCCTTTTAATTTCTAATGTATTGTCCTCACTACACTGCATTAAAACAGGGAAAGAAAACAAGTAATTTAAGTGAAAATCCTAGTTATTGCAGAACAAGAATCAAGTCTTAGAGTACAGCTTTTGGGGGTCAAGAAATGAAATGTGTTCTCAGTTCTGTTAATAACTCATGTTGTTACAGAGATATTTGAGGTCTTGGACTGAAAAAAAAATTTAGACTGAATACAAATTTGATGAAATTGTGGGGCTTTGAGGTCATCTGAAAAATCCCAGGAACTCAATGAATTTTGACTGAAAGTCCTGCAAAGTTCCCACATTCTTCTGTACAGCAGTTAAATAATAGCTTCAAAACACTGGGACAACAATGGCTTTGTTTCAAAGGTCTCTGAATATTTTACTAGGAGGAGGTTTTTCTGAAAACACAAGAATAGGAATTTCAAAACCTTTGCAACAGAGTAAGCAGAGAAGAGGTATATTCTGTATATTAGCAGTGATTTAGCTGAGAGACTTGGACTGAATTTTAGACCCAGGTCCATTTTGAGCATCACTCTTGAGGTCAGCAGGACTTAGGCCAGTGCAAACTGCCCCACGTGGTAAAAGATTTGCTCGCTGTGTGTTGACTGGAAAGCTCATTTCAGACAGACCTGGATTGAGAACTACATGTGGGTGTTATCTCTGCAGATTAACTCACTCACTCATCACAGGCAGATTGCATTTAAACTCAAGAGAAAGTGACTGGCTTGGGAAGTGGGAAAAATATTCATTTATTTTACCACCAAAGGTGCCTTTATCTTCAGATACTCAAATGTGAAAGTATATTTGTCTCCCACCAGTGAAATATAATATTGATATCACCTCCAAGAAATATAGTGTAATGTATTTCTTTTCCTTCTATTTTGTGCTTTATGCAAACACCCGTGACACCCCACTGTGGTGGCAGCCAATAGACTGAGCACTTACCCTCGCTGCTGTTGTGTAACCATGGGCAATTTATCTCAGTCTCACCTCTCTTAAAACACTTTTATCAAAATTGGCGGTCAAACAGCACTGAACCATGGTGGCCCCAATCTTAAATGCTGTGGTGCAGATTTTAATTTGGGAAAGATTAATGCACTCTCAAGTGTTAATGCCACAGCTTTCTGTTATCTACATTGATGGGTGTCAGCTAATTTCTGCAGAAGGATTGTAAAGCAAACTGTGCATGTTGATGTTTCGGAAACCTAAGCTCCAGAATGGTCAGATAATAGAGAGGGGAATAGAACTATTTTCTCAAATTTCTTTTAAATTAGAAAATGTTTCCCATGTCTTTGTAAAGCTGAGCTACCGAGTCAATTCCACTCAAGCTGATTCTTGAAGATATAGGGAATATTTCATTTAAAGGAGCAGTAAAAGTGTCAAAAGATACTTTATCAAGGTCGCTTTTAGATTGAAGATAACAACCCATCTTATAACAAATATAGACCCCCACAGTAAGCTTTGTAATTTCCAGTGCTGTGGTAACTCTTAGTCTCTGTCTCCATCATCTCTCATGAATTTTTTCCTTATCTGGTCACATATAATCATAATCAACAAAAGCCCTTTTGTTCATTAATAAAATGACAATAGCTCGTACGCTTTGACTTATTTTTCAGCTTCATACAGTTTAGCAAATACAACTGGATTTTGTTTTTAATAGACTTTCCTAACTGTGAAGATGATGTCTGGAAAGAAGATAACTGTGAAGAAGATGATGCACAATAACTAGGAATTTTTATTTGTGCAGACTAATTTACAGAGGAAGGGGGGGGAATGCAATTAAGCTCATAAAACTTGCTCCAGCAATGATCCAGGTCAAGGGGCTAATGGTGAATTGCATGAATAACAGTCACTCACCCAAGTCACATTAAACAGTCTTGATAATATCATCCAAAATAGCCAATTATTTTGAGTGTTATGAGAAGGTCCTGTTGTTATTTAACAATGGTTTATATGGGAAAATAGTAATAAAGGGTATATGGTAAAAAATAATTTCAAAGAGATTAGTTGCAATTCAGTTCACAATAAACTGATTTTGTGCCAGAGGGATGAAGGAGCAGTGCCTTAGAAGAGAGTGAATTGCATATGATTTAGCAGTGATTTTATGTGTTCAATGTTGCCAAGACAGTGCCATCAGCTCCAGTTTAAAAGCAGGAGCAGAGAAGGAAATGGCACAACCAGTGCAGCAGAGCCCTGTTCACTGCAAAGCATCTTCCCCATAACCATGGACTTTCTCTTTTGGTTATAGTGAGGGATTCAAGGGTGGGATACCCAGCTGCTGGGTGGGTAAGTAGGGAGATAGTGAAGATGTGCACTGACTAGGCAGGGTAAAAGAGGTTAAAGGGATGTTATTTTGTTATATCTTGGTGCATTTACCAGGAAAGAAGTCTAAGAGGGGTACTCAGTTTAACTCTGGGTTTTGAGTTAAGGGTTTTCTGACTTTAAATCTGTTTAATTTATAGAACAATATTTGTCTGTATTAATTTTTATAGATATTCTTCTAGATTCTGATTATTTTCAGTTTAACTTCACAGTAACAAATTATTATTATTTAAAAAAAAATCTCTGCTTTAGTTGTGGGCCATGTAACTCTTGGTAATGCAACTTTAGTTGGTATTTATTAAAATCATGTGACTATACTTGTTGCATGTTATTAATAGTAATGCAAAATCTATATTGAAGGTTGACATGATCTCGCTTTGCTTTGTTATGTTCTGATGGAGTAAAGGTTCACTGACAACTTTTCAGTAAACATTCTCTGTGCTTTAACTTGACAAGTGGGGATTTTTATTCAGCTATTGACTCATAAAAGACCAAAAGGGCCAACTTGTCAAGTGGTTTGCTTTTACATAGGGGTGTTCATGATCAGAGAAGTCAGGTATCTCTGCCCACCTCTGATTCTCTCCATACAGGAAGGAAGTTTTATAACACAGTGACAATTTTGTAGTTTAGTTTTTGCTCTGACTGGTGCAGGTCTTCTGGTTGCAATAACTGCTCCATCTTGGCTTCCAGGCGCTGATCTTGAGATTATACCAGATTTATTTCTCCTAATCTCTTTTCTATCTTCTTAGAGCTTTGACCCTTAAGTTCACACCATGTAAAAGCAGACTTCAACATCTTGAACCTGATATGATGGACCAGCAGAGGTTTAATTAGAACATCTTCAAGCATGTTGACATCAAGTAGTTTTCTGTCGCTTGACAGCCAGGATATCCCAGCCATAATAAAAGGGTTAAATTATCCTGCATAGACCTGTGTGGCACTATTCAGTTTTTGGTTTTGAGACATTTAAGAGTCTTCAAGGAAGAGGAGTCAAATGCCTCTTTTGGAGCCCCAAGGGTAAATCTGTACAACACTGAGGGGTTTAAGAGGAATTGCATTGGATTGCTACTGCTGTGATCTGGACAAGGCTTTGTCAATTTGAGAAATATCACCACTGATGATTAACTCACTACAGCATATTTTGATAGTCCTGCATTTGCCAGGAACTATGGCTACAGTGTGAAAATGAGCAATGCCCTTTTCTGGGGAAAAATTCATGACAGGATTTGAAGTGCTATGGATTCTGCGCACTTGGGACATGACTGTAATGGGTCCTGTGTGACAACACAGGTTTTCATAGTTTTGCCTCTGTGTTGGAACAGTTTATTCTGTCACTGTGTTACTGTGGCTTCAAATATGCAACCTGCAGCTTGTCATAAAAATCTGATTGAATTTAAACCATGTGTGTGTGGTTAGGGAGACATCTGTTAATTGTTCATGAAATTAATTGAATGATGACTATCTCGTTGAGTTTTCATGGGATTTATTCCTAGGGGCTGTAATTGCTAGTTTTGTAAAAGATACCTCACAAGCAGGTTATTTTTAAAAAGAAAAAGCCCCTTACAAGTATCTCCTGTCAGCCTGTGTTCTGGTGTTGAATATGCAATTTTAAAAATGGGATTGTTGCAACTCCTCATATTAAAGTAAAATGCTTGTTTTTCATACAGAAATTACAGAGTGTAACATAATTGGGCTCACTGAAATGAATTCAGCACCTCTCAGAGAACAAAATCATTGAGCCTACTGACTAAATTTAACAGCCTAATAGAAATATGCAGGTGAAGGTACAATTAATTTTAATTACTAGACTATACATTGTTAGTTGCACAGCCATGAGTAAAATTAAAATGGCAATCACAATTAGAAAATTGCAACCTCATTGTGCAACAAATTAGTCACAAATTAAAAGTCCAGGAACTATTATACATCCACTTTATTTCTTTATGACCATTATTGCCCTGATATGGATTTTATTTCTTTAATGTCGTGTCCACTTCTTTACACCTTATCTTTGTTTAGAATCTCTGGCTCCTTCTCAGATTGTGAATCTAAGAAAAGAAATATAGGCTGGAGAGCTGTGACTTCCCTGCTCACTCTGGACAGAAACTCTTAAGTAGCCCTGTCCTGCTCATGGGTGGCTTTCAGAGCAAGGTTTGTCACCAGATTATTTCAGTGAGGTTTCTAGAGCACAGAAAATAGCATTCAGGGGGTAATAGCTGAGGTCTGAGTGTGATGTAACCCTTTTAGAAAAGGTCAGGCCAGTTAAAGACAGAAATCTGGAGGGAATCTACATTGGTGTAAGTTAGACTCTCTTCTGCCCCTCCCCTCTGGCTGTGCACACTGATGGCCTGCACTAAGAATTCTAGCTACAGGAGGATTTCTGCTATAGGCCTGGTTTACAGCTGTTCTCAACATGGATTTATGAAATGGGAAACTACCCCAATCTTGCAAACTTTGTGGGGGTTGAGGAGCCATCGTGGAATGGCTGAGCTGGAGTAGTGGCAGCAAACACCTGAAATGCAGCAACTGAAAGTGCTGTAGGTGTTCTGCAAAATCACATCTCCCTGCTGTCCCACACCCAGAAATGAGGGGCTGTACCTACCCCCCTGGCACCACCAGCTCATCTTCACCTGCAGGTGAGTACAATGAGACCAACAGCACTCACCATTACCACAACACTATCTTGAGTCCTTTGCCAGGTGAACTCCATTTTGAAGTGATTCAAAGCTTTTCCAGATACCTTGATGCCTTTTGTGCATAATTGAGGATCCATGGAAAAGGTGAGTTCCCAAATATCCTTTTCTGTCCAAGATGCACCAGAGGAGCAAGAAAGAGAAATTCTCTTCCCAGCACCTGAAGTATGCCCTCTGCAGTTAGCCCAGTTGTAGGACCAGAATGGCTTGTGTTAAAAGGAACCCCAAAGATCATCCAATTCTAATCCCCCTACCACAGGCAGGGACATTTCCACTGGACCATGTTGTGAAAGCCCCATCCAGCCTGTCCTTGAACACTGTCAGGGTTGGGACATCCACTACTTCTCTGGGCAGCCCATGCAGTGCCTCAGCACCCTCACAGTAAAGAATTTCTTCCCAATGTTTAATCTAAACCTGCCCTCTGCCAGCTTGCAAACAGCCCCCTTGACCTGTCATTCCATGCTCTTGTAAATAGTCTCTCTCCATCTTTCTTGTCGGCTCCCTTCAGGTACTGGAAGACTGAAATTAGGTGATCCCAAAGCCTTCTCTTCTCCAGTGCTCCTGAGGGAGGACTGAACACATTGGCTGGGAAGAACAGGACACAGCAAGTGTGATCAGGGCTCATGTACAGAGGAGCAAAGACCAAGCAACCAACCCCCAAAGCAATCTCAGCCTCCACATGATCTCAGCTCTCTGGGGGCTTTTCTAAAACCACCAGAGCATTGGTCAGCTTGTGTGAGCCCCAGCAGCAGCTTGTGCAGTGCTTGGAGAGCTGAAACTCCATTTCAAACATGCAATTGAACAGCTATCAGAGGGTAATGATGTTTAGTCACTACCACTTGGGACTGGATTTTAATTGATGACCCAGAGGTGAAAGTGTTTCTATTTCATTACCTGCTATTGCCAGCATTTTTTTTCCCCTGTAATCCTCTTTCCTGTAATATGAATACTTTGGGAAGGGGAAATTAAAGTGGGACTGAAGATATGAAAGTGAAAAAAGATATGTTTACACCCTGGTTATCTCTCTATATTTAAGGCCCAATAGGAACTCCTTAGTATAATTCCAAATTCTGCTGTCTACTGTTAAAATTGAAACAACATATAATTTATGGAAACAACTTTATTTTTTTTAACTGCAGATTGTTGATGGTAATTTCTCACAGATTTTTACTTCCATGTTTGCACTGTTCTCAACAGGAAGGATTCCTTCTTATCTGAAGCAAAACTCATCTGTGATTGCTAAATTGAACACTGAAATCTCCCTCCGGTCTGGGAGAGGTGAGAATCTGCAATTTATTGTATGTTTATGCGGCTCCTGGTGCCCAATTGCACAGAGACTTGTAGGGTTTACCTCCGCATAGAAACTAAGGAAAAATAGTAACATGATCAATTCATAAGATTTTCTCTCAGAAGTCACAGAAGTTTCTTATTAGCAGCAATTTTCATATCTCAGACCTCTCTGTGTTTTAGAATTTCTTGATAGGCTAATAAGGATGATCTTTGTCTTGAAAATGTGGAGACATAGAAATGAAATGCCAGCTTGGAATCTGTCTGGATGTATCCTGTACACTTGTTCTTTTGAATGATATCTGAGGCAGGGAGTATCTAAGATTAGGGAATCATCTGTAAGTACCCCTGGCTGATACCTATTTACTGTAGATTCTTTTTTTTGGAAAACTGTTGTTCCTTCAGCATTAACATTAGCAATACTAATACAAATATCTCTTTTATGTCTTTGAATTGAAAAAAAAAAAAACCAAAACAAGTTATCATATCAGCTTCTCTGCTTGAAAAACAGGACTAATGATAAGTGAGAATGACCTGTTCAGGGCCATGCATTAACCTTATTATCTGGATTCTTGTTTATTGAGCCATGGTGGGCTGTTGAAGCTCTTCTGTGTCCAAGTATTATGCATCTCCTCCTTGTGTGAAGCCAAAAGCACTTGGCATGTAGTGCTTTTCTTGGCTGTGGCCTTTCCATGCTGTTATTTTAGAGGGTTACAATTTTAGTATTGTAGGAAATGTGGTGAACTTGTATAGAAGAAAATGTTGATTCAAGGAATTAGTTGCTTTATTTTTCTTCCTGCTCTTTCTGGTAAGAAATTGGCCTTGCCCATGAGTCAGGAGGTTGTTGGTGTTCAAATGCATGGAAGAACTGCAATACAAATATCTTGTGATTTGGGTCAATAACTTTGCATTAATATTTGCCATTGGTAATAAGTGGGTAGAGCCTCATGGGAAAGCTGCAAAAATGGAAATGTCTCCTTGTAGACATGTGTTTGTGAAACCAGGGTCTGCAGCTGACAGAGCAATTGGAAAGGTGTCTTTAAGCTTTACTGTTGGAGTCCTGAAACTCTATGTGACTTTAAAATTCCTTGGCATGGTGGGGAGGAGGGGGAACTTGGATCCTGAACTTCCTGTGAATCTCAGGAATATTGCACATTTCTTACTCAGCCATTTTATTTATGCTGTAAAAAGTGTAAATGTGATTCTTTAGCTACAGCTGAGAAGGCAGCCCTTCATTTAATCCCAGGTGCTGCAAACTGCTATATTCCCTCCAAAGAAATAATTACAAATCTACATAGAAAATTCTTTTCTAGCAGTCTAACGGGACTCAACAGAAAACATGGGTTTGAGCATGTAGCTTTGAAATTAAGCAGTGTAACAGCATTAAAAAAATATCCCTTGGAAACCTTCATCTCTGATTTTATTTTATATTGTTATAGTGCTCACGCTCCAGTGATTTCCTTTCATCTAGTCACTGGGCTGAGGAAATAACACAGAAAAGGAAACCTCTTGAGTTTCTGATGTACATGGTAAATGGTCATTTCAGGGACCATGCGCTACGGGCCTCAGACTGAGGGTTTAATTTAATTGGTTGAAATTAAAAAACATTCAAGCCTCATGAAATTATGACCTTTATGCCTGGTGTGTCAGCTACATCTGACACTAGCCTTGTTGTTTAGAGGCAAAATCTCTCCCCTATTTAAATGGAAGCTCCTGTGGGACCCACATAAGCCTTGCAAACCTAAGAGGCAAGTGGCTCTGATCTCTAGATCCCTACTCCAACCGTGGTTACCATCAGCAGCATTTTTTTTTAGAAGTTTGTGTGTCTCTGTTTATCTTTGCTATTAGAAAAATCATATCTGTTTGTTATCAGTATGCTCATATTTCTTTTAAAACACATGTTTAAAAAATTTGCTTTGTGTTTTCACTGAGGGAAATTAAATACATGGGATGGGACAGAGATCTACATTTGTGTTTCCTGTCAAGAAATTGGGAGTTGAGGTTCAATTAAAATTTTTTTTTGGGTGGTAATCTGTTTTACATCAGTTGAACTCTCTACATGATCATTTGTTGAGTGTGTTTTCTGATAGTTTTCCTTTCTTCTTGGTTTAGATTATAAAATACAAGGACATAATAATTATTATAATAATAACAACAATAATAATAATTTAAAAAAAATTTCCTCCTGGATTTTTGTGCAGTGCTGAGGACAGGGGCAATGCAAGCTCCTTTGAGACTGGAGCCATTACCATACTGCCAAAAAAAAAAAATTTTTTTTGCCATGAGGTACAGATGGGACATCTTCAATGCTTCAGGATGGAGTTTTCCAAATGGACCTGCAGGGAGGCAGGTTCTCAGTTTCCAAAAGTTTCAAATGAACTTGAGGACAGCCACCCTTAGATTCCTTTGCAGAATCTCACTACTATAAATGTGTCCATCACAATTTTGTATGACACAGTAGAGATAAAATCCCTGAAAGCTTGTAGAGATGGCCTGGCCCTTTAGGAGATCTGTTTGCAGAGATGCCCCAGTCCTGACTGTTTGCATCATGTTCATGCTGAATTTCTGGAGCCTTGCTCAAATATCTTTATTCTGTGAGAATCTGGGTTCTCAACTAGTCCAGAAACTGGGTTACCACAGCAGCTTCAGTGATGGCTTCTCATAATACCAGAACTTTTCTGTGGAAGGGTAAAAGTGATGTGGAAAACCAATCAACCAAAGTGATTAATTCCTTCTTAGTCTTTTGCTGTCAACAGATGCATCAGCTGCTTTCTCAGTTTTGTGTATAATATGGGCATAGATATGATAGTTGTATATACTGCTGAGTTCTGGTTACCCTTAACAAAGATTTTAAATGGAATAAGAGGTTAAAAAATTTTCACGGACAGTATTTGGATCCTGGTACACTTTTATTATATGAGAATCTGGAGGAGAAAAGAATAAGAAGTGCTAGGAAAATGGGTATAGCATGGAGGGGAAATAGCTGGAAAAATTTTATTCTGAGTAAGAAATATGAGAATGAGGCAATGAGTGATGAGAATGAAGTGGTGTTCAGTGAAAAGAAAGTTATCACAGCAGAGAAAGTCCCGCAAGGGACAGTTATTCTTTGATGTTCATTTCTATTGAATATCATTGGCAGCAATTCAGGAAGGTTCAGAGTACACCAAACACTTAAAAGATGACAAGAAGGTTAATACCAGATTGTCTTAAAAGAAAAGTTTGCAAAGGGAAATATTTTTGATGCTGTGGCAAATTTTCCTTCTCTGCCTGGCTGCACCATTTTGTGAAGCAGTAGGACTCAAATAATAAAAGATAAAAAATAAAAAATTCAGAATACTGAAGGAGGAGTTTACCCTTGGGTTTCTTAGGAGGGCAGATGTTCAGATCCCAGTTTTTTCACCTTTCTGTCACCACCAAATTCACAAAACCCCGAGGAAGTGCCAAACAGTCTTGGGAACATATGCAATGCCATGAATGTGTGGGTTGACTTGTTGAGGCACTTGTTGAGCTGATGGTTGGCCTCCATCAGCTTATCAACAAGAACAGTTTGTTTTCATGCCCTGTGGCGCTACTTATCCTTCAATTCTTTTACAAATAAGAAGCACAAAATTTGTGATATTCTCAAACTATCTGATGCAAATGGACTTTTCCAAATGTTGAATCCAGGATAGAACTAATCCTTCATTTCAGGCCGATGTAATATGTATAGCAAATATCATAAATTTCTTATTGAAGCTGTGCTCGCATGCTTGCCCTTGAAAAATTCAAAAGATGCAGCAAATCTGTCCAAAAGGTTTTTTCAACTCAGGGCTGGGCTCTGATACTTTGGGAGAGCATCAGTGCTACTCTGCCATATGTTACAGTACAACTTTGCAGCGGGAAGGGATAAAGACATGATTTTATCTGGGAGCTAAGACATTCCTGGTCTTTGTTTCTAGTGAGGTTTGTGCAGGATCCAAAATGTTGGCTTTCTGATCATGGGAACATGGGGACAGACAGCCATCAGTACTGGGGATTTGCAGTGGTTGTAAAAGGGAGTTAGAAATCCATGAATCAAACATCCTTCCTTTCATCTCCTTGCTCACCAGTGCAGCCTGTGGGACCTAAAGGGGTCACAAGAGAGCTGGAGAAGGGTTTTTGATAAGGGCATGGATTGATAGCACAAGAGGGAATGGCTTTAATCAGGTAGAACATTGGTTTAGACTAAATATTGGGAAGAAATTCTTTACTGTGAGGGTGGTGAGACACTGGAACAGGTTGCCCAGAGAAGCTGTGTTTGCCCCATCCCTGGAAGTGTTCAAGGCCAGGCTGGATGGGATTTTGAGCAACCTGATCTAATGGAAGGTGTCCCTGCCCATGGCATGGGGTCTGGAATTGGATTATCTTTAAGATCCCTTCCAGCCCAAACCATCCTATGATTCAGAGCATGGAAACAAATGGGAGTCATTGGCTAGCAGTCAGTGGATTTCCCCAGAAAATCAAGGAACTATCAGCCCTTCCTCATCTATGTTTCAAGAGAAAAGCACTGAACAACCCCCTCCCCTGTGTCAGCCTTTATAATGATAAAAGACAAAATGTTCTGCTGGAACATTTGGAGTTGTGGGGCTTTTAGCTCCTGCAGGGAGTGGGACACTGCTATCTGCAGATTGAATCAATCTGCTTCGGAAGCGGGATGGTGAAAGAGCCCGCTCACGATAACACAGCGAGGGAACAGCCTCTACTTCTCTGAGCATAGATAAGATGGCTTTTTAAAAAGCAAGCAGGCACAGAGCAACTGCAGCCTCACCCAGTAGCAGTTTTCATCCTCTTGCTTGAGAAGGGTAGAAGATTTGGCAGGTAGGAGGATGGGGTAAGTCTCTTCTTATTATCTGAGAGGAGGACAATGCTATTACAAGGAAAGCAGCAAGAGAATTCTTGCTTGACAATAGAGTTAAGGGGAGCTGAAAGATAAACTCTGTTTTTTTTTATTGGGGGGAATAATAAGATTGTCTGGGCTAACTTTAGTGAAACTTGTTATTCTGTCTCTGATTTGGTTGCCTTTGGGTCCCTTGGGCACAGCACTGCAAAGGGCATTGCTGTGTTAACCCATGGATGCTGTGCAGGGCAGCAGAAGTCCAGCCAGTATTTTTGCTTCAAGGTATCCCTCTCTTTTGCTGCTTCCTAGGGGCAGTTCCTAGGAAATGGTTCTTAACAAGCTGATTTTTGTGATTTTTGTTTAGAGGCCCATGCTTTGCACGCTTGGGCTCAGGTGCTGTCCAGGAGATATGCCCACCTTCTGAAAACCACCCCATGTATACAGTTACCACACTCGTGACATGGGTCTTTACGGCATGAACTAAGGCAGATTTTGGGGAGAACTGTGCCAGAGGTTTCCATAGCCACTGATCTCAGCCACCAGAGGGAAATGCAGCCACATGCATTAACCCAGTCAGTCATGTGTCACCTTCTCCATATGTGCAAAGTCTTCTTGGACAGCTGATGTTCTCCAGGGCAGCCCAAACCATTGTATGATAACAAGATTCTATACCTCAAATACAACCCATAGACTGCATTTCCCAAAGTCCCATCCAGCTGGTGTTGTAGGGGCTACTGGAGCCCCAGTGGGCTGCAGTCCCTCTTTTTGCGGCTGTTTTTTGGAGGCACTGAGGGAAGGATATGATCCTGTCTCCACTAAATGTGTATAGAGAGCATGGTCCATGGTGCTGGTACACAACTGGAATAGTTGTTGCCACAAACACCCTGGAAAGGCTATTTACAGACACTGTCACACAAGGCCTTGCCTTCTGCCCTCCATTATCTAGTGGTTTCTGTTGTCAAGAAGACAGCAAGTCTAATGACCAAGCAAACACCTTCCTGCTCTGAAGAATCAGCCCTTCCTCTTTGTAACCTACTCTTCCTGAGCTGGGCAGCCAGGCAAATCCCATGTGAGAGGTTACTGAGCTGCAGAGCTCCTGCAGCCTCCTGCCTGTGTGTTTGTGCTGGTGGGAAGCCAGTGTGCTGAAGCCCTTACCTCTGCCTGGGGGCTGCTTTACAGGCTGGGCTTGTACTCAAACCAAACACAAATTTGTGACCAGAGGAGGTTGTGTGAACCTTGGTTTGTACATAAACCATGCCTCCTGGTGCATTTACCCAAAAAATTTGCAACAAACAAACCCTCCAAGGACAAAACTCAATTTTTCAAAAGAATTTGTCTAGAAATCTAGGGTTTCCTATTTTCAGAATTAGCAGAAAAATATTTTTTTTTCTGATGAGCATTATTTCTGGTGGGAGGGGAAAGAAAAGGGGTGGCAGTGCTTTCCTGAGCCAGTGTGGGCATACCATGAGAGGAAGGAGTCCCTTCTGCAGCCTTGAGCCTGGGAGCACTGCTGTGGCCACCAGCCTCAGCGAAAGCTCCCTCCACATCCCTTTCTTGCCCAGGGTGCCGGGCTAAAGCTGGTAAAGCAGGTGCTGCCCACAAACTGAATGCCAAGGACAAATGGATACCCCCCAGGGAGGGAGGAACATGGGCACAAGAGAAGATTTTTTTGGGCTGTGCCATGGCTGGGCATGAGAGAGTTGTCATCCTGCAAAATACCCTCTTGGAGGAGGTGCCTCTCCCTGCATGAGCTGAGCACAGAGGCAGTGCCTATTTCAGACTGGCTTCTGGAAAAGCAAACTAAAAATGTGTCTGTGAGATCAGCACAAGTCCTGGAGCCTTTCACAGGCTTCCAGCAAAGCGCCCTGCGCCATCCCCAGAGCCCCTCTGCTCCCCCCAGCCCTGCTTCCTCACCTTCCCCCTCCCCACAACTATTTAATTTTGCTCTGGCATGAAATAATAGAGTGCTGTGTATCTATTACAGATGTAAAGAGATTTAGACTGCCACAGGTTTCAGTAGCACATTCAGAGCCCTAACAAAGCTGGGTATAATAGACTCTCCCTGCCATTATCCATTCAGCAAGTGTAATAAATGACTTGGCCGCAGCCTGCCATATACCACCCGGCCCAGATAACAGCTGAAAGGAGAAAATTAAATTTTGCTTTTGTTGAAACATTATGATTTATGTATTTGTAATATAGGCTGTGGTGGGCAATTGAAAAAAAAAAAAAAAAGAAGATTGCTGAATATACTTCAGGGTTACTGATTGTACCACAGGCCACTTAGAGTGCTAGAAATGCTGTTCTTCTGCCTGTGTTCCTTAATAATAATAAAATCATACAAATTCCCATTAACCTTTTTGCTCATGTTGATTTTATTTATATATATATATTTTTTAAATTTTTTTATTTCCAAGTCTTAAGTTTTGGCCATTTACTCTCAGCCTCATGAAAAATAACAGACTGATGGTTTATGGAGACAAGGCAGGAAGTACCTAGGCATGTAAAAATGATGGATGTAGGTCAAAAAATCTATATATCATTTTTAGTATTTTTATAATAATTTTCTTTAAATGGGGTGGTTCCCCCTTCCCCTCCTCCTCTTCTTAACTGCTGTCTTTAGAGTTGATGACAAGATATTCTGATATCCTCATCCTTGCAATATCTAGACCTATAAAAATAATTAACTTCTCCCACCTTAGAAATATAGAGACAGAAACAGGAGTGCTTCACCCTGTAATTTATAATATTGCAGCACCGTCCCTTAATGTTGTAATCAGGCCTGCAAAGTCTTATCATGTTGTAGAATATAATGAACTTACTTATTCATTTCAACATCACATTTCATCTTAGTTGTTCTCCACATTACTTGCTTGTCCCTGCCCTTTTCTGGAAGAGTGGCAAGAACATAGAAGTTCTCTCATTCTTTCTTATTCCTTTTCTTCACCTTCTTTTAGCTCAGGGCTTGAGCTGAGTCAACAGACTGATCCAGGAGGCTGGGGGCTGATTTGCCTCTGCTGCCTAGGAATTAAATGTGTAGTTTTAACATTTTTTTTGTGTGTGTGTGTGTGTGTGTTTTAAAGAATTTGTTAAACCTAGTTATGTGGTTGACACCAGTGGGTTGAGCAAGCACTTGGCTTCATGGGCAGGGGCAGTGGTAGGACTGGGGCAGAGGATGCTCTGTGCTTCCCATGCAGAGCCCATGTGTGGCCTTGTTGCTCTGAGCATTTGAATCTGAAATGTTGCCACTAAAAGGGTCTGCCAGAGATTGGGAGGGATAATTGGGAGGGAATGCTCCACCCCTGGAAGGGTTCAAGGTCAGACTGGACCAGACTTTGAGCAACCTGGTTTAGTGGAAGGCTTCCCTATCCATGGCAGGGGGCTTGGAACCAAATGGCCTTTGAAGATCCTTTCCAACCCAAGCCATTCTATAATTCCATAAACAAGGATTGTCTTCCTCTTGGTTGCCTAGTGGAGAGTGGAGGGATTAATCTCTTTTTTCCAACCCTCAAAGCTGTCCATACTTAATGTAGGATTAATTTAATAACAGCTTATCCTATCGTGATGATTTTGGATTTTTTTTTTCCTGAGGGAAAGGTTCTTTTCTGCATTTTGTTAGAGATGATGGTTAAGAAAGAGCTCTTGTCCCCCAGGATGGAGCTGGGGCCTGATTCTGACTCATTCCCTTTTCTGTGTAGGAGCAATGCAGGGACATGTTGGGAGCCATGGCCATGGGGAGGGCCTGTAGCTCTACTGTAGCCTTTGCTCACAACATCTCTTGCACTTTGATTTTTCAGAGCCTGGCACAGGTCTCTGGCATTTGGTCTACCCATTTCTTGGGCCAGACATATATAGAAATGTTAAAACCCACCAGCAGGAATGTATATTAAAATTTATTTATTTTTTAAAAAAATCTGTGTGCATGGTGTTAAACATTTAAATAACTCCTGTGATGTTTAGCCCTGCTGAGCCCCAGGCTGCCTGTTAGTGTTTGTGGGCTGGAGGTTTGGGTGTGCAGGGAATGTTTTACAGCCAGCTCATCTCTCCATCAGGTATTCTGCTAATGCATACTGACAGATATTTTGTGAAGCAACATTCAGTCTATTTATTGACCCCCTGCCCTCAAATGCATACATACAGCAGAGCATTCCAGCTTATATTTAACGCTGAAACATTTGTAAGTACTGTATATCCTATGATCTATTGGACTAATGAAAAAGAAGGTTTATCACTGCAGTCCAGTGTAAATCTGCGGATAACCTTACTGTACAGTCAATTTATTCCTTTAAAAGGTTTATTCCTTTATCAGGTGTTTGTAGAAGGTTTCACCATAAGTATAGCAGAGACATAATTTGCTGTGGGGCAGATTTATTTGTTTCACAGGGTTATTATTTTAACAGTCTGATAATCACTATGAGTATGTTTCACCATTTGCTGTTTCTGTGTGTATATGCGAAAGTGTGTTTATTCATTCCCCGAACAGGTTCATTTTCTTATCAGCTATTCATTTTAAAGAGTTTTATTACATATGCAGAGTGTGTAGGGTATGAGAGTGCAGTAATTTTATTAAGAGATTTATTTGGTGCCAGATATTAATTTAGCTGGCGTTTGCTGTAACACAATCATATGCTTTCACCTGGCCAATTTTCTTTGCATATCACAGTTTGCTATAAACAACATTTCCCCTACACTGCAGCCTTCAAATTCCCTTTTTTTTCCTTAAAAAAAAAAATACAGAGAACTCCCCCACAATCTGCACCCTTTCATTTATTTTATTTATCATGTTTGATTTTTTGAAGCCTCAGTCTCAGGGAGAGGGGATCTTGTGAAGTACCTTTTAGAAATGAATACGCTTAAAGATTCTGCTAAAAGAAGATTTCAGAAATGTCCCTCTAATGCCACTTAGGAATTGCTTGAGTCTCAGCACATCACCAGTGACTTACTGGTAAAAAAGTAGTTAGAGGAAGATGATCCCAAAACAAGACTCTGGTTTATTCAGAGATTATGTGGTTTTGGTGTTTTGTTATGATTTAACTTTTTTTATGTTATGTAAACATCAGCTCTAGAAAGAAGAGGAGAGAAACTGTGCATAAACTGGAGGTGAGATCTGTTTTTAACTTGGCATAAAATGAAGCTATAATATTGGTGGAAAAATCGCCTGGATCACTGAATCTCATGCTGGGGTAAAATAGAGTTTTATTTGAATCTTGCCAAGGTCCAGGGCTGTTTCAGGCTGATTTCGTAGGAGGATGGCTTGCTGTCCAGTTGGTGGTTTAACTCTCTGTCCCCACAGGTGTCTGTAAGAAAGAGCTGCATAATAACAAGCTGTGAGCCCTCTGTGCTCTGAAACACCCTGAGCTCAGGGAGGGGGCAGAGGTGACACTGCACACGCCTGGGGCCAGGTGCAGATTTCCAGGCATGGAGAACGCTTTACTTTGGATTACTCACATGAGAAAGAGTTCTTCTGTAGCAATGAGTTTTTCTGCTCCAGACAATACAGGAATCAGTGAAAACGTCTGAGCACAGTTCATGTTGGGTCAGGCCCTTACTGCAGAGGTCTATTTCTAGTAACAGCATAAAAAGCTAAACTGGAATCTTCTGCATAACACCACCGCTGTCTTCTGATTCCTTATTTGTCTCATTTCTAGAAGAATGTTTCTTGATGCTTGACTGGACTCAAATGCAAACGCATTTTTGTCAGCAGCAGAGTCAGCAATGTTTAATGTTGAGTCTTCTAAGATCGCTGTAAGATCCTGCATAATTAAACAAATTGTTTAGGTGCCTCGGCCCAGAATCTGGAGTTCATATTTATTCAGAGATTGAAACTTCTACTGGAGATAGAAACTTTAGAGAACTTCTGAGCCTCTACACAGCCATACTGAGATGAAGAATCATACTTGGGCCCTTTTTAAAAATATTTTTTGATAGAAAGTAAGAATTTTACTTAGAACTTGGCAGTTGACAGCTTCCAGACCTTGGACCAAAGTTACATCTATTTTTAAAAGTTTATCTGTAACTGTCTTCTAAATATATATTTTGATCTCATTATGCACATTGATTTTTTATTTCCCAGTACTTCTTAGGGTTTGTATTATCTTCTAACTTTTTCTTGGTGCTATTATTTTCGCATTTTCTGTGTTGTCTAAGCCAACTTTTCCTTGAATTGCCTGAAACTTTTTCAAGTAGCAAGACAACTATTAAACTTAGCAGTATTTCATTCTAAAAGAGGAGCAATATAGCTGAAACCAGGTTATCAATACAAGATCAAAACTATTGATGAACACACAAAAGTAAATCAACATTTGTCTATAAACAGCATAGTCCATTTACCCGATGCAATTAATACAATTTAAACATTCAACCACATATCACTTAATATTTGCTGCTTTTTTTTTTCCCCATCAGATGTCCAGGGAATGGGAAATAACCCGCCAAAATTCATTGTCAATGACAGTATTTATTTCCCAGATATTTAAAATAGGGAGTCAGTGTTAGAGCTGATCAAAGAACTCAATTTCCACAAAAGTTTTGGGAAGTATTTTCTGGTTTGTTATGAAAGAAAGCACAATTTTTCAAGGCTATTTTCTAAAACAGAGCTCTGTTAAAATACCAGATCTACACTCAAAAGAGCAGATTTTTGAGTTTGCTCAAAAACTGAGTTTTTTTTTTGTTTCTTCCCCGAGGTGTTTGGAGAATCCATCCTGATTAATGAAACATTTTTCATGATAAATTCTTGAAATCAATATTAAACTGCAAAGCATTTACAGTCTGACAAAAATGTATCTCAGAAGAAAGAATATTTAATTGCAAATATCTTTAACAGCTCTAGTCTGAATGAAACTGCTCATCAGTTTGCTCTTCACTGACTCATTAGTATGGTATTAAATCTATGACTACAGTGAAAAAAAAATCAGCTGTGGGTAATTGAACCCCTATTGTAAAGAACTGTGTTAAAATGTACTTAGTTATGCTCTAGATTAATGTTATTTGTTAAGTCTCCTAAGAGGGAATTAGCAGTTAAGTTTTGTTTTCATAGTGGTAATTATTATTCTGGATACTGCAATGCAACATCCTTGACTCACTGAGACTTTTTAGTGAGCCTGGATTGTGGCAAGTGTTCCTTTTAGTGGGTAAAGAGAATTATAAAGGAGAAGCAGAGAAAATGAAAAACAGTACAACTGGGCAGGTGTAACATTGGGTGATGGACCCAGAGTCAAGTTTTGCCCAGGAAATATTTGCTAACTGAAAAGTGATGCTGATTTTTTCGGGAGAGGGAAAGACAGCCTGAAGATACTGTGGGTCCAGCTGCTGAGTTTAGTCTGGAATTATGTGAAAAATATGTGATTTTTATTGTGGGTTGTATCAGTTCAGAGAGAAGTATTCATAAACTTTCAAATGTTTTCAGTATATGAGTCAAAGGAAAAGCCCTGCATTATTGACCACAATGACCTCCTCCTACCTGATTCTGGGTGTTAAATTGCCATGAGTGTATCCAAAGTTTGAAGGAAAGTTGCCTGTGGGAACAAACCAAGGCACCATGGCCAAAACCTTATATTTGAGATCCTGCTCTTCACGTAAGAACTGCATCAAGACCCCCTAATGCTGACTGTGAATAAATATTCCTTCCACCCCACAGAACCATCCTAATTTACACCCACCTGCTCTTGCTGCCCATTCTCTAATGACACCAGGGCGAAGCTGCCTGCTCTGCTTTGGCTGCATTTCAGGCTGAGACCAGAAGAGAGAGAAGGTTAAGAGAGAAAAGGTCCAAACATCTGAAAACCTCAAAACTGTGCAAAAATCCCTGACAGTGCACTCATGTTCCATGTTTTATACTCCAAGTATATGACATTGCACTGGTCCATCAGTCCTTACCACATCCTTTTTCAGGATATGGATGTGTGTGTGTGTGAATGCATATGGATTTGAGGGAAATGAACACTGGGGATTTTTTTCCTTTGGTCCAAGTACTACTAGACCAGAGATAAGACTGTTTTGGTAGCCTCAGCTCTTTTATTAACAGTGAAAGATTGCTCTGAACTGCACCTACTCCAAAATTGTTTTAGCAATACAAAGCAATGGTCCTTGTACAGCTTCCCTTGATAGATTATTCTTGTGTGCTTGCCCTGAGAATTTTGGTAAGAGATAAGCAATGAGATTAAGACCATGCTTGTTTGCAGACTGTGATATTTAGGTTTGATATTCATGTGAGCACAAATAGTAAATGTTTTTTCTAGGTGTGGCCTCTGCAATGTGGAGTTTTGGGTGCCTTCACATTTTTTGATAAACAGAATCAAGCCTTTGCACAAGTCTTGTGAAGGTTCGTGAAAATCCTATTGAAGTTTGCTTTCAGTATCAACAATGAAAACAGCAGATCTGCAGACTTTTAAAAGGAAATGAGAACATTTTGAGTTATGAAGTTATTAAAAAGTTTGATTAAAAGTAGCTTTATAAAGCGACTATTTAATTATTATTGCTTTTATGCATGTAATGTATATGCAATCATATAATAATTTTATATTAAATACAAGTATTTTATGGTCAGTATATAGTCAGAGATCAGGCCCACTCAGGGAAATAATCTATTTGGCTCTGAGGGTCTGCTGGAATGATAATCTGTGCTTGCTACAAGTCTGAGAATGGCTCCGAGCAGAAACGAAAGGATGCTCTGATATTAAGTCTGTTTCAACAGCTGAACCAAGCTAGAGCTTTGTAATCCCTTGTGATTTACAGTATCAGTTTAAAACTGAAATGTTATTTGATCAGATTTGAGGATGTTAACTTCCACCTTCTATAGCACTTTATCTGCATCTGACCATGTCCTGCTGAATAACAATTCACTAAAGAACGTGTATCAACCTGAAGTAATTTAAAAAGAAGAATTATGCAAATGATCTCTCTTTATTTGGCTGTGCAGTGAGAGATCTTTCAAAGAAAAGAATAAGATGTAATTTCAACACACTTAGAAGTGGTGCTTCCAGGGGAAAAGGAAGTCTTTGAAGAAGCAATTTGTAGGCAGAGGTATTGTGCTAGAATGTGTAAATTGATGATTATTTACTAGTGAACCTGTGAAGGAGAGAAACACATGCATCTTTTATCAATGAGTAGTTGCTGCATGAGGAGCAGAAATCATGATGTTTTTTACAGTGTCTATTTTCACTTCCATTGCTTGCCAAGGCTGGAATGTTGATCTCTCCATTTAAATTACAAAACTAGAAGAAATAATTTAATATGGCAGCTTCCTGCTCTGCAGGAGCTTGAACGTCTGGGATGGCATCACTGTGTAATACAGATTGTTTTTTAACGCCCTCCCAAATGATGAATTCTTGTCAGCAGAACTATTTTCACCCAGCTGAAGGCTAGAAGGCATTTTTAAGTTTTGAAGGGAAAATTAGATCTTGCACCTCTGCTTAGGAAAGAGCTCAGCTGAGCTCCTTGTCTTTGAGGAGAGGTTCAATGTGGAACTGCATCTGTGTTCCCCTTTGCTTCTCATCCTCTGCCCCCTTGAGTCTTGTATCTGCCTTTGCCTCTCTCCTGTGGAAGAGCAAAGGCAGCACTGGGGGCTTGAATCCCCAATCCCCAGAAATGAAAGCAGGCCTGGGACCCATCTCTTGCCTTGTGGGCAAGCCTGAAGGGCAATTAAATGGTACAGGAGAGCTCACTATAGAGAGAAAAAGTCCACTAAGAAACTTAGTTAAGACCTTTAGGGTATGGATCTTTAGAATCTTTAAGGAATGAATCTATCCTTATCCCTTGTGCCACTTGCCAGCTCAGCACGTGGCCGCATGGCTGAGAGCTCAAGCTGGGTATGCAGCTGGGCTGTAGAAACTATCCTCATTTTGGACTGTGACACCAAAACATCTGTCCAGACAATGGTAATGCATAAGAGCCCTGATGTCCCATAAAACAGAGAGCACAAATATGGTGAGAAGGCTTCGAAACCTTTTTTATTTCTCTCTGGAGAGGAACATGTTGCAAGAAGCAATGATTCAACACACTTAATGCTTCTTTATATATATCTATTTAAGGGATTATTAGACCTTTTCTGGATTTGCTCTGAAAATCCAAGTAAAACAGAAGATCCAAATTATCACCAGTGCAAGAGACCCTTTCTGCTGTTTTATCTCTGAGAAAAAATGCTTTCTTCATGCCAGTCCTCTGATGTACGCATTGCTGTAGATACGCCACTGTTTAAAAAATGGGCTGTTTACTGTTTGGATAGCTTCAAAGAGAGAGTTTTTCCCCCTTGGAACAAAGCTTTTCCTTAGCAAGATAAGTACAAAGTGTTTAATAGTGCCTCTCTTCTTTGCTCTCAAGATTTCTCTTTCTCTTTTCCCCTTTATCTCTGCCTACTCATGTGTATTTTTAAGGGGACCCCATAGGCTGGTGTCATACATTCACACCAGCTTAACAAATGATGCCACTTCCATGTAATTAATGGAAAGACACTGATACCAGTAGGTCAGATGGACCAAGTGCTATCTGAGTCACTGCAAATGTCCCTAGCACAAACTCTCCCTTCGAGGCAGAGAAGTGGTTGGACCATCTCTGTGCTTTTGTCCCACTGGTTTTGTGGGCTGTACAAGATGAAGGAGCCAAAGGAGGGGAAAGGAGGGAGGGTTTTCTGCTGGGCTGAGTGTGCCAAAAACCAGCCCTGAGGTACCAGCGCTGGCTTGAACACGAGTGCAGAGAAAGCTCCACAGGACACAGTCTAGGGCTGTTGAGCTGCTCAGTACAATCCTAGAATGATTTAGGCTGGAAGGGACTTAAAGACCATTTTGTTCTAACCCCCCACTGCCATGGTCAGGTTCCCCTAGACCAGGTTGCTCAGAGCCTCATTCAGCCAAATTGTTAAAGAATATATTGCCATTATTAACAATTTCTCTTTCTCTGCCTTCAAAAAAGCTAGATTTTTTTGTACCTTTAAAATCTTTCTGGTTTACTCACACATTTATGTGAGTTATCAAAGGTGTCTTTAAATATTTAGTATGCCGCCAGGATTTTTCCTTCATGTGTTATAGTGAAAAGTTCCCTGTTCATTACTGGTTAATACATTCTGTGGCAGAATTTTTGCTTTTGCTGTCTGACTGATATAGACTAGCCAAATCAATCTTAACATGAGCAGATAATTCCAGGAAAACCATGACTAAACAAGAACTGCAGTAAATTACATTTTTTCTTGCAGTGAGTAATAGTAATCCTGTCGTAATAGTTGTGTATTATTTGTGTTGGGGTGATTTTAAAAAGTGTTGGAACTAATACTTTGGAGTGGTGTAAATCTGACTGAACTCCTCCATAGGAGTTTAGTCTGGTCTGTAGTTTGGGCTAAAGCCTGCTGGTCTCTTGCTCCTATCTTCTCAGGATCTCTTTTTATTCCTGGCTGAAATGTCTACAGAATGTTTGCATATATATAGTACTAACAAGATAACATCATTATGCTTTTGTATTTTTTATATGTTAGATGTTTTAGGTGAGTAACATTTGTTTTATCTTACAGATATGGAACAGCGCATCTATAACTTGCTACTGCATTGAATAGATTAGATATCAAACAGGTATTGTAAATGAAGTAGGTTTTGATTATAACTGTATAAATGAATTGACTATCAAGAAATAGAACTGTAGAAATATTTCTCAAAATAGAAGAAAAGGAAGAAAAAAGGGAAGAAAACTGTGTATAGCTTATTTTAACAACTTTCTTTTTTCATCATGGTTTAAATAAGTAATCAAAATCTGAGAATTTAATTGCCCCATCTTTATTTCACTGAAAACTGCAGGAGTTTTAACAGAATGAATTATCTCAGGAATGAAGGCAAAATCTCTTTGCATTCAGATTTACCATATAGCTCTTGTTGCTCATTTCAGACTGGAATGCCTGCTCTTTCTCACTGAGTAAATCACATCACCTCTTCAGGCCCCACATGTCTGCGTGGTACCACATGTGATGAGGCACTCGCCAGTGCAAAAAAGGTTTGGGAGACTGAATTCCTCCTGGTTGCATTGGTTTATCTCATGTACCTGATGCAACTGAGTTCCAATCCTTTCCTACACTACCAGCAGAATAATTAACCAGGCCAAACTCCCAAGCTGTGTGTCAGGACAGAGCCCCTGGTTTCTGGTGTGTTTCAGGCCGTGTGGAAGCCTGGACAAGAAGACAGCAGAAGGTTGTAGGGTATCTTGGATGCAGGGAGCTGAGGAAGAGAGAGGGACTGCTAAATAAACCAGATAAAAATTGTCATTGAAACTGATAGTATTTCTGTTCCCTTGGTGCTTCTTTTAAGCAGATTACACCTTTTCAGTTCGAGTCTAGGACAGCTTGATTCATTGAGCCCTTCCTGCACTCACTTGGGTATGATGCATTCAGATTACGGTGCTTGGAAGAAGTTTGTTTGCTCTGGAGTGCAATTATAGTTTTTTACTAGTATTTATAGAGCCTCAGCTGATATATCACTGCAGATTGCCATAAAAAGTACCAGCAGGTCCTGCATTCTGCTGCCTAGGTGTTAAAGAATACAATAATCTTGTCTTCTACAGGCAACAAACAGGTCCCTTGCAAGCCCATGCTTTTGCTTTTACTTAATGCTTAATATTTCTGTTCTTATTCTAATTGCTCCTGCTTATTCCTTACTAAGTCTTTCTAAGAAAGCAGGGGTAATTTTACACAATCTAGAGCATTGCAATGCAGCAAAGAAAACGTCCTTTAGGTTAAAAAGGTTAGGACATTAGTATCAATGCTTTATTTAAGTACTAATGTATAACAAGCTGAGCAGTTATTTTGTAATAACAGCAGGGTTGGGAAATATGGTGAGTTATTGGGCCTTTTTTGCACACTTTCTCACTTCACAGGTTCAGGTAATAATGAAAGAGGGATGGAATTTCTGCACTTTGTCCCAATTCCATCAGAGATTTTAAAATAACAAAAGCAATAGTGGCAAAGAATCCCGAATTTTATAATTACTGCATTCTCATGCAGTGATCTATAGACATGATGTGCTAATGAATGCTTTCATTTATGAGTAAAAGCAAAGCTCTGATGATGTTATTAGCGCAGTATCTTTGTCAAAACAAATAAGAGCAGTCACAGAATAAAAATGCTCTCCAACATATGAGTGTAAAAGTCCCACGAAGTTGATTGTGTCACTTGCTAAACACACTGGCTCCAATCCAGCAGCACTTTTGAGCCAGTGCTGGACCCCAAGGCTTGCAGGACCATTTTTTTAGTTGTCAACTTCACAAAAGTATGAAAATGAGATATGTCTGCCCTTCAGAGGTAGTATGAGAAGAGCCACAGAGCTGTGCTTTCTGCTTGTAGCATGTAATTAAAAAAGGATTAATGGGAGATGGCCAAAATTTGCCTTTTTTTTTTTTGATTGAATGTGATAGAGTTTTGATATTTTCAATGTTTTAATTTATAGGCAGAGTACATCTGTCAGTATTCCCCCACCCTGGGAAAGAATTTCTGAGTGAATACATAAGCTGTTTTCAGGTTGAACACCCTCAGATATTACTCCCCCTTGGGGGAGGTGTATTCTGCCAGATTCCAGCTTACGCCAGGCTCTCTCCTGTGGTATTATAGTTTCAAAGATGAAACATGGTCTCCCTGATTTGACAGAACTGATGTAAAGATTGACCAGTGGCTATGCTCTAGAGAGAATGAAATTTGGTACCATCAGGTGCCAAAGACATACAGAAGAAAGACAAAGTAAGCAGGAGTAGAGTTTTGAAATGAAATTATTTTATTTTTCTATAATTGAAGATCAAGTTTTATTACAATTTAAGAAATATTAAACCATTTAAAAGTATTTCAGGCATTCTATTTTACAGGTTTCTGGAGAAAGTAATTTTGCATTTAAAAAGCCTCAATTTTTAACACAGAAACAGTAGAAATATTTGATTTTTGTCTGTTTTTTCATAAGAGGGAAAAGTATTCCCTTGGTTACCCATGTATTTTACTGTTCATAAATTAAAGGAAGAAAATGTACTGCAATGCAAAATAATTTTTTAGATGCAGATGTTAAAAAGGAAAATGAACCTTTGCAGGTTTTGGTTTTGCTAAGAAGCTCTAATGGTGATGATAATTCCAGTCAGAATAATAAAAAAAATTCCATGTTCATCATATCAGGAACTGAAACACCCAGTTCCACCTTGCAAAACTCCCAGCACCATTTCTTGGAGCAGGGCTTTGCCTGATGAGTGCTAGGGGAGAGCTGGCTCTCCATCACCAGCCCTGCCTGCAGGTAGCACATTCCTCTTCCCTTTATCATCAAACCCTGCTCTTCTGTCTTCCCTTTTCCAGGGGGCTCGTGATTCAGGGATAGTCAGATTCTTGTTTAGGCTTCACAGTGAGATTTTTATGCAGCGGGGGTTACTGAAGCATTTATCTTTTAAGAAACAACATACATACACAGAATTGCAGTGTATGTGTTTTGCAAACAGTGCTGAGAAATAAATGGGTCACTCTTGGTGCTTTCCAACCTTAATAATGTCTTTTTCATATCTAACTCACTTATATGAGCTATTCTGCTGTTCCCTTACATATTTCTTTTTTGAAGTTTGAGGAGATATATTTTTTGTTTTGTTGTATTACATTGAATATTTTAAAAGAGAATTAATTAAATTGAAACTACAAAATATTCAAAGATACAGGATTCTTAAACCTAGGACAGGTTTTGAAGGCTTTACAGGATATAAAAATATCAGAAAAGAAGCTCTTCTTGATGACAAAAGATGATCTTATTCCCTATCAAGGGCAATGATAGAACAGCAATCTTGGACAGATTTGATATACTTTGAAGAGCAAAACTGTTATCAGTAGGAATTCAAGATAAAGTTTACTGTAGAAAAGCCCTACTGACAAACTTAGGAAACATCAGTGCTTCCAATGCCAGAATGTATAAAATGAGATGGTAAAGCAGGCAGCAGAAGGCCACCATTAAAGGATGGTGAAAGGGAATTGCTCCTGTTCACATCCTAAAAATAAAAGCATTCACAGGGTTTATTGGAAAAAAAAGAAAATCTCATTTCCATACAACTCAGATAAAAAGGAAAGCTACATTTCATAAATCCCATGATGAGCCCTTTATGTCTACAAAGTTTGGCCAAGGGACCAAGGTAATCTTTTAAAAATGAGTGGATTTTCTTTAAATCACCAAAAAAAGAAAGAAAAAAAAATCAGGCATCCTCTTGATCAAAATTCTCCACAGTAGATTACCTTCAAGTGATAAATGAACTCCCAGAGAAGATGAATGAGTGGCATGAACCCCTGTATATACTGTTCACTAACTGCAGGAAAGATCTTAATTCAGCTGAAAGGAATTCTGTCTTGGAGGCCTGTCAAACTAAAGAGACAGAGCATGGATGATTACATTCAGCATCTGAGAAACTTCGGCATAATTGAATCAACTAGGTTAGACTTAACTGTGGAAAAATCAAATGAGTAAGTGAGAGGTGCAAGGTAGAATGTCGTGTTCTGCACCCTTGGTGACTTCATCAGAGAGGGAAATGGACTGACTGTACTTGAATGGGGAGGATGAGGAGGTGGGGTTTGTTAGAAAAATGAAGACTAGACAGTGAAGGTGAATTGGCAGAGAAGTGGGTGTTGATGTTGGCACAATCAGAAAACCAAATAAATAAAAAGATCCAGAGGACAACCACAGGACACTGAATTAGGACTGAAAGCTGCTTTGAATACAGGCCTGACTGAGTGATCTCAGCCAGCCCCACTGTGCTCTCATTGAAGTGAAAAGTCATTTTACTCAGGAATTTTACCAGGACATGAGTCTCAGAAATGAATCAGAATTAATTTCCTTGTAATACAATTAGCACAAGTATGGTGGAAATCTGAGAAATGGTGGCAAAACTCTTGAGTTTGATCTCAGTTTTCATGCCAGAGAGTTCCTTTGGCCAGGATGATGCCTTGGTTCCTCCCTGTTGTCCCGGTTGCTCTCCTCCCCAGCAGTCAGAGGAAAGCTTGTGTATGCTCCTCCCAAACTTGGGAAAAGCCATCATCTGGGCATATTTATAATGCAATTTGTCATGGAAGGGAAAGAGGAGAAGGTAAAGATGGTGTTGGTCCTGAGAGCTGTGCTTGTGGCTTCCCTTTACCCGGGAGCAGGAGCAGTGTGGATGCTGCACCAGTTTTTTATAATCATGTAGCATATTTCTAGTGATAAAGGGTAAACATTTAGCAGTTACTAGCTATCCCAGATATGTTACAACTAGTAGATAATATCTGTGTCTCCTGAATTTCCTTTCTGCTATTAGAATATGTTCTTTCAAATAGCAAACTGCCTATCACTTACTAATCTGGCCATTGTGTAACTAATACAATAAATATGTCTCCTGTAAAGTGCAGTGAAGTAATGAGCAATTTAATGAGTTAAGCAAAGAAAGATAGAAAGTGAAAATAAGAAACCATGGAAACTAGCTCACTAATCCTAGCAGAGTGCCAGCAGACTAATGAAGACAGACGGAGAGTGAAAATGAGAATAAAAAGGAGAAACAGCTCACTGAAGGCAGAGATACAAGATATCTGTGTCTTTAAAAGATTTTTGTGTTTGCTCTTTGCACTAAGCCAACATTTCCCTCTCCCACAATTGCCAGAGAATGGTTTTCTGTCAAGGAAAGTGAGTCAAAAATGCTGTTTGCAGCCAGGTCCTTTTACTGGCCTTTGATTCCTGATCTCCTGTCCCAAATCACACAGTTAGTTGGAAATTGCAAGTAAATGCTAATACATAGAGATGTTAATAAGATGACCCTTCTTTCCGTCCTCCTTTTCTTCCCCTAGATTAAGAAGTGAGGAATCAGCATCGAAACTCCATGACCATGTTTCTGGCAGAAAACATAAAATATACAATATACATACAACCTCTGTAGGTGCTGATGTAATTTTGGAGTCAAGTGCAGACTCCTGTAGCCATGGTCTCCACTGGGTTCCCTCAGACCAGATCCTGATCCAGCATGTGCTCTGCACCCAAATTTAGCTGGCTCTGGAATCAGACTGTCCTCATTTCCCTTGTCTTTGTGACTTTAACTCCACAAGCCCAGTGTTTGACAACATGGATTTTGCCTTTAATAATACCTTGGAGTGACAGGACACAGGCTGGATCAAGGTGTTCAGGCAGATCTTGAGGCTGTGTCAGGTAAATGAGGCTGTTTACGAGGGATCTGTTATAGCCAGTTCAATAGTTTATAATTTAAGACTATGTTCTAAACTAGGGCTGGGGACTCTCATGTAGTGGGTTAATACATACATGACCTTTAGCACATCCTGACCTTCCTCAGCCTGAGATAATGTTCCATAACAAATTTATTGTGTCGGGGAGATGATTTGTCAGCCAGCAGAAGTAACTGGTAGGAACAAAAGGGAGTAGGGACTGAGAGGAGTCTGCTGGTTGGGGATGCTCTTTTATTTATTTTCTGCATCCAGACTGTAATTCTTTATGTGCAGTGTTTGAATCCCCACCTGTCCAGTGACTGAAAGCTAATGGCCACTTCAGGCTTTATAATCTTCTGCTTGGTCCTGTAGTTTCTCTGGCTGTCCCTTTAGTCCATAAGCTGGTGAGAGCACAGCTCCTCGTCTGCTTGGCTCTGAGCAGGTGCTGCCCACAGCGGCTGTATCTGCCATGCTGTAAGTTAATAAGTAATAATTCATCCATAAAACAAATTCTTCCATGTCAAAAGCTTGGCAAGCAATATGCAGCTTCAGAGAATTTTTGCACCAGAAATTCTCTATCAATTCAGATTTGTAGATCTATTCTGATCCTAGACATTTTGGAAAGCAGAGTGAGAGAATTTGAGATTTTAAGTCACTTGATTGAACTTTATTTATTTTCTCTGTGTTAACACATCTAACAAGAAAAAAGCTTTTTACAACCAATACCTTGTATAATTTCAAACAGAACTGAGATTTTTTTATCAGAAGAGGGAATATATATCAAAAACTATTTTCTTGTGAATGTTTACTTGACTAAAAGTGACATTGAGTCAATGGTTGTGTTTCTTTTTTCCTACTGCTTTGTGACTGTTTATAGACCTCACCTTTTATGTGATATCTAAATGTGTTAAAAATTTTATAGAAAAGGACTTTTGAAGTGGATTTCAGAATCACAGAATCTGCTAAGTTTCAAGGGAGCCAAAAGTATCAACAAGACCAACTCTCCTGGCCCTGCACATCACCATCCTCACAGCACCATCCCCAAGAGTCACACCCTGTGCCCGAGAGCATTGTCCAAACACTCCCTGAGCTCTGCCAGGCTGGTGCTGTGACCACTGCCCTGGGGAGCCTGTTCAGCGCCCAGCCACCCTCTGGGGGCAGAACCTTCTCCTGATATCCAGCACAAACCTCCCCTGACACAACTTCAGGCCATTCCTTGGGTCCTGTCACTGTCACCCCAGAGCAGAGATCAGTGTCTGTCCCTCCTCTTCCCCTCTCGAGGAATTTGTAACTGCACTGAGGTCTCCTCTCTGTCCCCTCCAGGCTGAGCAGACCCAGTGCCCTCAGCCTCTCCCCACACGGCTTCCCCTCCAGGCCCTTCACCATCCTGGTGGCCTCCTTTGGGCACTCTCTGATAGTTTAATGCTTTTCTTATATTGTGGCACCCAAAGCTGCCCCCAGCACTCGAGGTGAGGCCGCCCCAGCCCCGAGCAGAGCGGGACAATCCCTCCCTTGCCCGGCTGGCCATGCTGGGCCTGATGTCCCCAGGACAGGGATGTCCCTCCTGGCTGCAGGGCACTGCTGGCTCACGTTCAACTTTCCACCGCCCAGGAGCCCCAGGTCCCTTTCCCTGGCATTGCTCTCCAGCCCCTCATTCCCCAGGCTGTCTGCACAGCCAGGGTTGCTCCATCCCAGGTGCAGAATCCGGCACTTTCCCTGTTGAAGCTCCCATGGTTGGTGATTGCCCAGCCCTCACATTTGCTGAGGTCTCTCTGCAGGGCCTTCCTTCCATCAAGAGAGTTAACAGCTCTTCTCAGATTTGTATTATCTGTGAATTTGTTCAGTGTCCCTTCCAGTCTTGTGTCCAGGACATTGAAGAGCAGAGGGACAAGGATGGAGCCCTGTGGAACCCCACGAGTGACAGGCCACCAGTCTGAGGTTACCTCTTCTTTAGGACTTGCAGCCACCCACAGAAACACACACTGTGAAACACAATATGTGGATGTGACCTTGTGTGTTCCATGAAACTGGAAATGGACTTTTGAATATGAAAATTTGCAGCTCATTAGCACAGACAATCTGCAGTGTTAATAGAGAATTAGCAGCAGAAAATATGATGGAGCAAGCAATGGTGGGATTTTGGGGTGCTGTGTAGTTTTCTTTTCCTTCCTTTTTTTTCCTTGCCACAGTTTCTCTTCTCTTGGCAAATTGGGAAAGAAAACATGTAAAGGAGAAACAGAAGCCAAGAAAATAATATTTACTGATACAATGTGTATTGGATTTTGAAGATGAATTCAGACAATTCTTGCTTAGCATTTTTACATATAAAAATTGATGTTTTATATTTTGAAAAAGGCTTAAAAATACTCAGTTATAATATGTCACTGTCTATAAGAACAACACTGTCCTTTCATTTTTCTTCCTCATGGGATCTAGACCCTCATAGTCATATCAGCTGCTGCAAACACCTCACTTTTACACAGGCCTTTGCATCACATTTAAAACATTGTAGATATGACACAGGATGAATTGCCTGTCTTAATTCTCTAGCAAAGGACAATGGTTTTAATTTAAGGATCAAGTTCACCCATACTTTTATGAAATTAGCTCTGGAATTATATGTCTGCAAATATAATGCTGCCCTTACTGTGTCATAGTGCTACTGAGCACATTAATAAATTATTGCTGTCTCCTATGATTACAATAAAATATTTTAAAATTAAATCCAGAGATGCAATTAAATTAATGGACTCGATGAGAAATATAAAGCTATAGAATGTAACAGTGTAAAAGGCTATTTCATTGTTGTGTGAGCCTTTTGAGCATCAGATGGATTTTCATTACCAAGAGATCTGAATTCTTTTAGATCCCACTTTGACATTAAAGGCAGGGTACCATGACAGTATTGCTTAATATTAAGGTACGTATATACTCCATAGCTAAGGGAAGATTCTCATTCTTGGATGAGCATTCCAAGCTCAGAGAGCTCACCGCTATTTTTCAGGGCATTCCTATCTCCTTGCCCCATTTTATGAAGTTCACCCACTGATTCTGTCTTTCCAGTCCTTAGGGAAGCATCAGAAATTACTTCAAGAGCTGCTGTGAAGTGAAATGAATAATTCTTATTCCTGGAATTTACATTCTTATAAAGTAGAGACATTGGGAACAACAAAAATGAGGGGATGAGTCTAATGGGGGTACCCTGAATTGCTGTATGTCGGTTTAGGTGCTCAGATACAAAGGCATAAGAACCTTCTTCAGTAACAGCATGACTGGGTGTCCCTCCCTGGAATCTCTTCCCTTGATAAAAACTGGATTTTTGCTATTGCTTGCAATACAAATACTTTGCTGCAATGAGGATATGAGCTCAAATATAGAACTACGAATAATGTTTTCTATTTTCATTTTTATTTTAATTGGTGCAAGTCTGTGTGTTTGAAGGGCTGAGAATTTGGTAGATGAAGGATATCAGGTTGTCAAATTGATCTCATGCCTACTGCTTGTGTTTTTTTTATGGTTGTGTCTTCCTGGCAAATTAATCTCATAATGGTCAGTGTTGATTGTGGTCAAATACTCTTATGCTGTTCTAATTTTCCTGGAGAATAGGAATAATTTTTACAGGCTCTGTATTTCTTTAATAGTTTTTCAGTGCCCTCTGAAATATTTCGCTGTATTATACGAGTGATCATACATGAAGTATCTGCAAAGTAAATCAGGTGCAGTGGTTCAATACCATTTTAATTGAATTGTCTTTGTATTTAAATTGAAATAGTCAATTGCAGAGGTATATTTGCCCAGGAAACCCAGTTTGCAAACCAAATTTATTCTGTATCTAACAGAAAGAGACCTGCATAAAATTGCAGAGCCAGGAGCCCCAAGAATTAGATGTGCATCTTTCCCACAGCAGACTGCCCCTTTAAATTGGCCTCAGAGAAAGAACAGTGCATTTATAATTTAGCTTGTCCTGAAGGAGAGCTCTTCTCCGTGGGAGGATCCTCTTTAATTACAACTTCACAGTAATAAGATGAGAAATGAGCAAGCAAGAAAGTACTGCTGGAATGAGACATGATAAATCAGTTTGTCCAGGAAGCACGTTTATACCAGATCTATCACCACATTCAGCACGGCGCTATCTTTCTTATTTCAATAAGGAAATCTCATGAAGAAATTTTAATTGCATACTATTAGGTGAAAGTCAATGTCCCATAATGAGCAAAGTGAAACCTGCATTTTTTCTTCTTTTATCTTCATGCTTTGAGTTCCCAAGGATTAACACAAAATGATTTGCCCTTAAATTGCACCCTTTTTTTTTTTTCCCTGTTCATTTGTCTGAAGGATGTAGATTTTAGGTAATTTAAAAAGCACCAAGCTTTTGCTGTATGCTTCATGCTTGCAAGTTGGGAGTCAGATGGGAAAAAAATTTCCAATTTTCAAAGTCTCCTATTGTTAAGGGTGACTGAATGGCAGCCTGCAATTATATGATTTCAATGTAATTCATTCAGTAGGGAAGAGGTTGGTTCATAGATGCCTGGCTTAAAAGATTGGCATTGCTGTGTGATTAATTTCCAAAGTTTGGAGGTATTTTCAACAGCATACAAAGGAAGCATGTGACAGTGACATTTTCTGGATTTGTGCTAGGATTGCTTTATAATTGAAGTGCTGGGCTAGTGGGGATCACATTATCATTGGAGGTTTATTTTTCTTAGGATGAGTGTATGTTTGTGTGTGTAAACATACAAAATATAGAAATATGCATCCATAAAAGCACATGTATATATATGTATATATAAGCTCACAGGCATGTGATATGTGGAAGTGTACCAGGGGATTTTATTGTGTTGATGTCTTGCACTTGCCCCTTAAATGCAGATCTTCAAGAGTTACTTTTTTTCTCTTTCACATAAGAAAGCTAATGATGAGGTTCATTCCTGAAAGAGCTGTAATTTAATGCTTGATTTAGGATATTTAAGCAAAAAGAAAGTATTTGTTTTTTTTGAGTGAATTAAGTTTGTGAATTATAGTTACAGGCAAAAATTGCCATAATGGGCAACTGGGAAGTACCTTCCTTACAACAGTTTTTTTTGGTCCATTGTTTGTTATGGTCAATGGATTCCCTAATTACTTACATTTAAAGCTGTGCCAAATCTTCATTATCAGACATCAAACCACATGAACCTTACCCACACAGAAAAGAGCTGAAATGAGTCAGGAATGAAAACAGAGTGCTTTCATCTTCCTACCAGAAGAAAGATGAACTACATTTCTACCACAAAAGACAGAGAAATTGAGGGCAACACTCTCAAAAATTTAGATCAAAAAGCAGTACATGCAATTTCCATGTCTCTTAAATGACTTCTCAATTTTGAACCTATAGGTTTTATATTGCAAGTTTTGGACATAACTGTACCCATCAGAATGATCCTTTAAATACACAGGCTCTTGTTTTTGCTGGATTTGTATGAGGAGGTCATGTTTGTATCCTGGAGGTCAGTTTAGGAAGGAAGCTACACTGTGGGGCAAACCTGGGACTAAAGTTGGCAGTGCAGGCTGGAATTGATTATAGGTGAAGATTTTCTGATAAATTGATTTTTTTTTTCAGAAAAAGCAAGTTGGCTGTTTTTACTGCTGGACAAAACACCAGTTTCAGGAAAAAAACTTCTTGAGATGAAGATTCCAGGGTCAGGTCCATATTCTTTGGGGTTCTTGAAACACTGTGAAAGGTTTAGGATCCAGAAACACTTTTGGAGTCATGGCACAGAAATACCACTCTCTAAATATAAAACTTTCTCTTTTTGAGCCCAGTCTGAATTTCATACCAGTACATGTGTTTTGAGGAATGGGCTAAATGAAAGAGAAAGGAGTAAAAAGGCAAGATAAGAAACAAATACTTTGGATATTTCTCTTGTGGAAAAAATTGTTGAATGCTTGAAGCTTGTGGGCATTTAAACTATATTTAGTACCAGTCTGATGGTCTGTATGGTTTAGAAAGGAAAAAATTAAATTTTGAAAAATAGATAATCCCAGTCAGTAATTTTTTCCCCAAAAGCTGGGAAAAAAGACACTACAGTGCCAAGATCCTTATGCATTGCCCAACACCCAAATTTTGATGGTGATCAGAAGCCCTGGGGGTGGTTTCACCTGGGACAAGGCCATTTCTGCCTTCTTTTTCCTACCTGGTTTTGACTTGTGCTGAGGAGTGGTGAGATTCCCCGTTTAGCTGAAGTACACAGGATCTCACCAAGGGTAGTGACATCTCTATTCATCTGGGTTTCACTGCATTCTCAGAGTAACCCTCTGCTCAGGATGGGGTCTTTAGGAGGCCAAAATATTACAGGGCTGGAGATTGCTTTTGGCATTTCAGTTCGCTAGGGTTGTCTTTTGCGTGAACCCAGCATCGCTGCAGAAAAGCGCAGGGAAACGTGAAACAGCTGGGAGCCAGGGTTATGAAAAGATAAAAGCTGTTAAAAATATCAGATTGCCTGCCTGGTGCTGGTGGCCACAGGCAGCAGAGCAGAGAGGAGGGGATGGAGAGGTAGGGACGGGAAGGCTCACAGGAGTTGTTTGCCTCCCTCGGTGCAAGGTGTGTTTGTGTGATGGACACACACCATGTGGGGGAAATTCTCCTCTCAGTATGAAATGATTGTCTATTTGTTCTGCTTGTGGAGCTGCCATTAATGCCAGTGGGACTCGTGGAAAGAGTTCTGAACGGGAAGCCAAGAGCAACTGTGATTCAGAGATGAGCAATTTGCCCCATAATGTGAAGGCAGCTTTATGAGCTGTTTATTCAACTTGCTCTGTGCTGAAATTGAAACTCCTCAAAAATGGCCCATTTGTACGGTCACCTGGTCCCACTGTATCACACAGCCATCACTGCTTTGGTTTTTTTATTGCACACTTTCTGGGATGTCAGGGACACAGGACTGCAAAGGGTTTATGTAAAAAGTCCAGACCATTGAGATGAGAATAAATGAAATGTTCATTCACAGAGCATAATTCTCTTCTCACAACCATTTAATTTCTGTACTTTCAAAGGAATTCCAGAGTTTAACAGTAGCTATTTAAAAAAAAAATCAATTTTGATGAACACATACCCAGAACAGGATCATAATATAAAATATGTGGTGGCAAATGCCTGTGATTTTTGCAATAATAATGAAGAAAAGGATAACAAAGAGGTTAACAGCCTCTCCCATGGTAATAACTTCATAGTAAATATTGGCTAATTGCCAATGATATCAGGTGTTTATGTATGATTTTGTGCCAGATTTGGTGTATTTTCAAGTATTAACACACAGAAAGTGCAGATTTTTTTTTTTAAGAGATGAATTCACAAAATAATATGCATGCAAGCTGAGACAAGCAACTAAAAGTTGGTCTTATAATGATCATAGAATCATTAAGGTTGGAAAAGACCTCTAATATAATCCAGTCCAACCATTAACCTAACATTGATGATAGTTACTGTCAGTTGTTTCACAGTTATTGGCATGATGAAAAAGAAAAAAATTCTGAAACTACCCATTCTCCAAGATGAGATGGAAAAAAATACTGGATGAGTGGGATTGGATTGTGTGTCAAAAGAGAAAAAAAACCCAGAAAGATAACTGGTGATAGCTCATCACCATTATGTGGGATAAAATAGAGGGATTTTTCCAGATCTTCATGCATGAAACACAGAATATACAGCTCCAGATTCAGGCATTTACATCACATTGGTAATCAGGAAAGGCGAGATGGTGTTTGTTTCCTGACTGGAGGATAAATGTGCCAAGCTATTATTACACTATATTTATTTATGCTGCAGGGATGCAAATGGAGAATTTTCATTTTGAATGAATGAGGCTGGTGGAATTTGTTACTATGTGGAGGCTGTGGAGTGGCCTTGGTGTCACAGCCTCTGAAGGCACCTGGATTCAATCCAGTTCCTGTTCTGTGCCAGCAGCTGAGAAGACCTGTCCCTCCTATGCCACCTCTTATTTCCAGAGTGTCACAGGCATGCAAAGATCTGTGAGGGTCTGGCTCTGTTTCTCTCTCTCCCTGTTCTCTCTGGTCCAAAGAACATCCTAATTCCCACACAGAGCAGAAAGGAGATTTGTTTTAGCTGTAGCTGTGTTTTCAAATGCTCTGTCTAGTGGGGCTGACACTGTTGTAGAAAGCTTGCTTGAGTCTTGCTAAGATGTGGGGTTTAGGTTGATGCAGCTGCTTGGAAAAATTCTCCCTTTGAAATATCTACTGGGGTTTTCTTGTCTTGGAAAACCACCCTAAATAACGAAGCACCTTTGTGAACCACTGTAGCCCTTTAACTGTATAAAGGCTATTTCTTAGTTATTTTTATCTCTAATTCCAACATTTATAGTTAAAACTTAGTGTGGGCATGAACTAATCTATTTCAAGTATTTCTGCTTTTCTAGACAGTACAATTTCCTGGTTTTAGGAAATATACCTCTTGTTGTAGATGACTCTTACTTTATTTAACATGGAAAAGTGTAGGTGGGGATTACATACACCAGACTACACACTAATACAGAAATGCTTAAATTTTGCCCTATCTCAGTAAATGGCTTTCTCTAAGGCTTAATGTTCCTCTGATTTCTCTGTTTTAAAAGTTTTGAATTTGTAAAATTATTGCTAATTTGAGCGTGCGATTCTCCTGTTGTACTCTCTCTGAAACCTAATGAAAGACTGTGCAATTAGCAAAGCTCTTTTCCAGTAATAAGTTCATTTTGTCTTGCAGCAATATTGAAGAAAAAGTCGCTGTTATGTGATACCATGGTACAAAGCTTGTGCAGAACATCGTTAACACCTGTATGGAAGATATAAAGTCTCATATTTTAAACCCACATTTGCTGTTTGCCTGTATGTGGGAGCATCTGCTGACTCCAGGAGGTTCTTTTTATTCTGGGGGAGATCACCTGTTTTGCCAATGTAACAATTTTGGTGAACTAGTAATCTGACTGTCATGGACCAACTTGGTTCTTACAATTTCAAAGCAATCTCATCAAATTCCTGCACCTACTATACTTTCAATGTGCTTTGGAGAACTCATAGAAAAACATGAAAATATATTTTTTCCCCTCAAAAAGATCCTTTCAGGATCAGAAACATGAGGACAATGAAATCCTTTAGAATCAAAATTTTTCCTTTCCCAGATTCGGAGCTTTTAGTGTTTTCTGCAACACCTGTCTATATTGGATGAAAGTACATTTACAACCTAGAGAAGTTGAACAAGGCACTAGCAGATAACTGCCCTTAATTCTGTGATTAAAGGCATCCAGTCCTGGCTGTAAGGGTACTATGAAAATACCTAAGCAGCAAAAATACCTGATTTTAGCAGTGGAGAAAGATCTTTATTAAACCTCAAGAATTCTTGATCGTGGTGGGACCTTCAAGGGTGAACTAAGCTCTCCAAGGTGGAAGGAGGTTTCCTCCCTGAAGATTCTTTGACTCAACAACCCATCCACACACCTTGTATACCCACTTTCTCAGCCCACTGAATGCAGTGATGAAAACTTGGTGTTATTTGACCTTTTCATCTGATTAAAATGCTTGGTGCTGGGATTAGCTGAGTTTGGACACCATTGTGGCATTTTGAATTCGGGATGACTATGTAATATCAATTAAAATGACAGTGACAGGGCTTTTCTTGTACAACTCTTTAATACAAGCTGTAAGACACAGAGGGGCTTGGTGGTTTCTTTGTGGCTCGTTTCTTTCCTACTCTCTGTATTTTCAACTAAGGGGACACGGTCCCCTGCCAGTAGATGCAGGCTATTTAAATGCTCCATTGGAGAGGGATTAAAGTTTATGCAAGGTCACTGGGGATGTGATAATTATAATCACAGGTTTTTGGCTCCACAATGACAGCCATTTGTTATTTTCGCTCGAGTAATTCCTGCAGCTTGGAGCTGTTGACAAGCGTGCACTGATTTACTGGCCCCCCCAGGTCCCAAGGCAGTGTCCGCTCTGAAGTCTGACACCTCTGCCTGGCTCCTGCTGCTTTCAGTATCTTTTCTGCTGTGAGCTGCAATACCGGCTGAAAATTGGAGAAAAATATTGTGTTAGTTTATAATGGGATCAGAGAGAGAGAGTCGTAGGGCTGCTGAGTTTGTTACTACTCTGCAGCTTCCCCACCCTCCTTCCAGGGCTGAGCATTTGTTTCTGTGTTGTGAGAGGATTAATAAACTACTGATGTGATTTACAGTGTGAGACTATTGGAGTATTTTTGTGGTGGAGAGGCCTTGAGACCTTGGATGCAAACATCAAGAGCAAAAAAAAAAAATCCATTCTTTTGAGCAGCAGATCTCCCTTCTGTCTCTTCAGCCTCCTCATCTCTCTTTCCCTTTCTTTTTGATTTATGTTGCCTTATTTTGTTTGTTTTTGCAATCAGAGGTAAGAGCATTTTAATATATATTAAATGGTGATAAATTGAGAATAGCTGATGGGTTAGGGCCGATACGACATTTGTCTTTATGGGTGGGGAGATTGATAACTCATGAGTGGCATGAAAAAATCAAGCAAAATCACTTAATAGGGAATCTATTTTTTGGAAGAGCATTTTTCTTTTGTGCAGGCGCATGACTGCCATGATAGCTCCTTATATTTTGTTTATTCAGCTTATCTGTTCTTTCCCCACGCCTCCAATTTCCTTGCTCTTTTCTCTCTCTAAAACATCCCTACACTCCTAATTTACATTTCATGTGTTTAATACATGACTTTTCTATCTCTCTTGCTTAACCTTCAACACCATTTAGTTCCTTGTCTTCAGCTCAAACTCTCCTTTGCTCTTCATGAAAAAATTTCAAAGTCTTCTACATCTGGTCCACCATCTGTGCTCTCACTTCTGAGCACAAACCAGGTAGGTCCAGGACACTTCCAGATGTCCCCAGAAGAAATGATGGTAGAGGAACTGGGAGCTCAGATGAGCAGACAGATGATGCCAGATGAGCATACAGATGTTATAATTTTCACAAGATGCCTGAGAGCTTTGTCTATCAGGCTGTCCTAAGGCCTAAGCCTGGAAGTTTCTCCAAGTCTAGCACTGTAGCCCTCTTTTTCCTATTCCAGTGACCTGCTTTTGGATTTTCATCTGTTTTTTCCTTGACACTATTAATCCTCAGACTTTTTGCTTCTGCCTCTTTCTCAGTACCTGGCCATCTAAGGCTTTTTAAAAGATCTCACCCACTTATCTGCAGGGATTCCTGGTACTAGCCGTTGGTACAAAATATTCCTTTCTCATCAGCCACCTCAAATTTCCCAAAGCTACCTTGCTTTCATTTGACATTATCAATGACATTATCCCAGAGAACTAGGCAAAGAGGAAAGTCTGGCTGTCCCTGAATAACCAGTATTCTATTTCCAAGTCTCAGTTTTGCTCCCACTCAAATGTATTGCCAGCTTTCTGCTTGGTTTCCATTCAGCGCTCCTCAAAGCACCAAATAACTTCCCCATTTCTGATGTGAGGAAATAATTCTTCTTCTCCAGCAAGTTGTGCCTCTGGAGAGGTTCTGGCATCACTAATAAGTGCTATACTCTTCTTGACTCTGTCCTCACTCCAAAGTGGCGTCCTTTAAAATTTCTAATGGCGAGCTTAAGACAGCTTGTTCACTTTTCAAACCTCCCTCCCTTGACATCCACTCAGTTTCTTCTTTTTCCTCTTATTTCCAGAATGTCTTGGAGTAACAGGCATCCAGGGAAGTAGTGTAGTCATCATTCCTGGAGGTATTTAAAAGACATGTATCTGTTGTGCTTAGGGACATGGTTTAGTGGTGCTCTTGGCAGTGGGTTAATGGTTGAACTTGAGGATCCTAAATATCTTTTCCAACCTTAATTATTCTGTGCGTATGGACTATGTATGCTCAACAGAATTCTTCATATTTTTTATTCCTTTAACACTCTGCTCTTTGTCTGTTGGTTCTTTCTGCTTAATGTTGCACTGTAGTTTCCAAAATTTTATTTCTATACACATGAATTTTCCCCTTCTGGATACATTTTCTCATTATGACTATGTTACCCCAACGTTTTGAATCTCAGGCCATGAGTCTGCTCTCAAGATGGAAAACATTCGACTTACTCTTGAAGTTTAATTTAACATTTTTCTCCCATCTCTGGTTTCACCTCTAGAGCAAGAGTAACATTTTTTACTTATTTAAATCCTGTTTCAGCAAAGATCCTTATTTGTATTATTACTTTCTGAGCTATTGTTATCTTCTATGTTTATCTCTGCCTGCAAACCTGGCCCCATTTCACTGTGAGCTAATTGAAAGCACTTGCAGTGTAAAGGAAAATTCAGGAGAAAGGAAGGTTTGCCATCTCCTTTTCCTTCCAGCAAAATTGAGTGTATTCTTTGGTATCATGTAGAGGTGTCTTTGCCAGAGGCATCAGCAGAACCCACCTGTAAGGCACGTCAGGTCTGAGGCCAGGTAGGAAGTCAGTGATCTTCTCTGAGTTTGTTTCTGCAATAAAATAAAATGTGAACTTTTAGGAATTTAAATCAAGAAACTCTTCTCAAAAAGTGGAAATTTATCACCTGAAGCAAAGTAGTTATCACTTGGCAAATCTGTCTTCTCCCATGTTACATTATTATGCATAGAAGTTGAGGAACAAGGACCTCCCATTGTTGTGCAAAATAACTATATTTAGAACATTATAATAGTAAAATGAATCTTTGTGTATTCTAAGACTGTTTAAAATGGTGAATTAATTAGTACCTGTGAACTAATGTTCACATTTTCATGTGGGTGAAAGGAACCACAAGAAAGGGCTTTTCATCTGAGTGAAAGGAACCACAAGAAAAGGGTTTAATGGTGCCAGCACTGGTGCTATTTTGTATTGCACAGTTCCTCACCAGGTTGTTCGTGGGCTGCAGCCTGGAATGCTCTCAGGAGCAGCCTCGGTTGCCTTTGCTTGCTCTGATGCAGGGGTAGAGCTGAAATCAAGAGGCACAGAATGCCCATCACCACCATCAAGAAAATAGACATGTCAGAAATGTTCCAGGTCACAAAATCCCTTCCCTTTGGAAATGAGTGCTCAGTGGGAAGTGGGACAGTAGCCTGAGCTGTCTTGTAGGTTGGAGGCTGAAAGGGGGCCTGCACCTCAACCCTGAAAGCCAAAGGAGATGAAGAATAAGGGTGATCAGGTAATAGGTGTCAAGAAATCACTGTGGTAGGTAAGAGGGGAGAATTGGAGAAGGAAATGTGGAGAAAGTCCTTTGAAAATGTGCACATCTGCAAGTCTAGTTCATGTAGGATTGGGCCTTCAGCATGTAGCAGATATGGGATGATATGTCTTGTGTGAGTTATGCAACTTGCTTTTTTAACCTGTATTTGGTCAGCTAAAAATGTCACCACAAAAAACCCCACAACTTATTTTTGCAGCCCTGTGGGCCGTTTTAAAATCTTATGATTTTGGGGATGACTTGTATGACTTATGGTGCAAGGAAAAGAGAAAGTTCTGCTGCATGAACATGTCAGATATACTGGTCAAGCTATTTCCCAATTAGCCCTAAAATTCACAACAAATTGGAATAATGCAATGAGCTCTGTGTTCCACGTGTTCTGCTGCATTTGGAAGAATGACTTTATTGACTGCTGAATTACGCAGGAATTCAACCAACTCTATTGCACCAGCAAGTGGTAGCAGTGCAACAGTTAGCTTTTCTTGCCTTGTGGATGTTCTTTTGCTGCTTTTAAGGCATTTAATTTTTAGGAGGCAAATGCCCAAAGACAGCAGATTTGTGGCAGCATCAGCATGAGATGACTTGGGATTTGCCAGCAGAGATGGCGAAAGAATAGCTTGGAGGTGAGCTCCCCTCTAGGAGCTGGAGGATGAATTAGGTAAATAACTTGTGAGGTCAACAGGTATGTAAATGTCAATTTGGCAAATTCTCCTTGTGTACAAGTGGTCAGTGAGTGTAGAGTAGTAATTCCTAGCCTGTCTCCCAAACAACAAACATACCTGCATGAATCAAACATACGTGGAAAAGATCCCAGTTTAGACTCTGAAAGAGTGCTGTACTCTGGTATTTTAATAGTAACATTATATGTAGGAAAAATGAGGGTCAGAGATAAGTGCTGAGCCACACTTTAGCTGTACCATGGACCAAGAGGAACATGATTCCACTTTCCAGTATATAAAAAAAGCTGTTATCAAGAGCACTGTGATCAATTTCTTCTGTTGAACCTCATGCTCAGCAAGAATTGATTAGGAAGTAATAGACTTAAATGAACTGAAGAAAATTTAAGATTTACTTTAGAAAGAACTTTCTAACTGTGAGGACTGGTAACAATGCAACAGCTGAGAGATTGAATCCCCATATCTGTAGGCTTTCTTAGAGTGAGAAATGGTGGGATAGCTGTTCCTGGATTGGAACCGATGAAAGGGTTAGATTATTTATTTTTCCTTTGTTTTGTTCCTGCAATCATGATCTAAACTTTAAAATAATATTCAGTACCTTTCTCACTTCCTAGCCTTCCACACATGAAGTTCTCTACCTTTTGTTCCCCAACTGCCACCCTTTTTAAGCTTTACACAGGTTCTTCTCCCTTCCCCACTGATTTTGTAGGATTGGTTCTGGGAAAATGATGTTTGGTCCACTTCTACTTCATTCCCCAGTGCAGCTGTGCTGGCAAAGTAAGCCTTCCACCAACTCTTTAGTCCTGAGTGATACAGTGTAGATGAGTCGTGCTATATAAATGTAAATTTCAATTCATTCCGTTCATTTATTCAACAAGCTATCAACACAACCTTGTCATTTCAATTTTTCACACTTTTTTGTGGGGGTCCTCTGTCTCAGTGAAGTCTCATTTCCTCAGCCCAGTGCCAAAGGTGACCAGGCTGTATTAGAATTTACAGTCACTTTCTTTTTTAAGTGGTCAGATGTAATGAGAAGCAGGAGGAAGCCAGTTGCAGCCTTTTCCATCCTTTCCCTTGGATTCATTAACCAGGCCCCAGCTGAACAGGTAGTGCTGTCACCTCCACCACTGTACAGGTACAGGTACGTGCCCTGTTAGCTGTATTTTTCAAACTTTGGTATGAGATGTACTTTAACACTGTTCAATGTAAATACTCAAAAAATATTTTCATAGGAAATACTAAGAATTAAAATCCCACACAGTGGGAAGGGAAATGCATTACAGAATTAACTTTCACACAGCCACTCTTTTCCCTTTACTGCCAGAAAGAAAAGATACTTTTGCTTTTGCCATTCCCCCCAGGACTTTCTCTCTCACAGACAGTTTGAATATAGATTTTGCAGGTGAAAGTGTCCTTGTCTGTACTTTTACAGACTCTTGCTAAGAGATACCTGTTCTCACATCAGGAGCAGCTTCCCAAATAGTTAATATTAACACATTCAAGAAGAAAAGGATGAAAAAGGTCCTTCCACAGTCCTCTATTGTATTCTGGCCATTTCATATTTCTACATTGTTGTCTGAATGCAAAAGAGACCTCTGGCAGTTAAAATGTCATTTTCACTGATATGACTAGCCATTATTAAATCACTTTTACAACATTTTTTGAGTTTTTTGCCCTATCTGGCCTGTTTGCACCTTGTCTCTTGACATCCTTCCAAACACTTTAAGCTACCCCACTAAATGTGCTTTCACACCAAATGGAGTTTATTCATTTGTCCTCACAAAGGACAACCAATAATATCAAAATATCACATAATGTATATGTGGGTTGGTCAATTTGCGGCCCTTTGTGAAAGCTGCACAATTTTATCCAAGATGTGTATGTTAGTAATACCACAAGAATCCGCAGGGAGAGTCCAAATGTGGAGTTAGATACACTTGATTTTGATCTGCCTTAGCACAGTGTCTGCTTTCCAGAATAGAATTTCTCTACCATCTCCTAGAGCCACTTTTCCAGCGTCTTACTTCTGAGCCTTACAGAGTTGAAAATTATCTTCTTATTTGTCTTAACATCTCATGCAATCTCCCCTTCTGTCTCTGCCTCTTGTATTAATTTTTTTCTTTACACTCTCTTAACTTCCTTCTGCAATCTTTCTAGTCCTCCTCTCTGTCTAATGTTTTATAGCTTGCATATGCCTCTTTCTTAACCTTAATTACTTTTTGCACTTCCTACTCCTAGTGTATTTATTGCTTGATAGCACACATAAGCCTTGGCGTATATTCATTTATCTTTGAATGTTTCTCATTTGCCTTTGGTTCATTTGGTAGCAGTTCTGTACCTCAGCTAGAAGGCTGAGGGTTCAAGATTCACCCCAATATTAGGAGTGTTTCTTGGGGATTCATCCTGCAAGGGATTTCTAAGGCTTTTGGATACCATACTGGTGATTTCAGGCAGTACCTTCCATAGGCATTTCTTCTGCACGACTCTACTGCTTGCCAAGTTACCCAGGCAGGTAAAAGTTCAAGACTCTACTGCATTTTATGGAAAGAGTAAGAAAACTGGTTGTCTTGGTTAGTACTTGGCAAACAAAATGTTTCCAAGGCATCACAGTACATGTGAATTATTGTTAGCTTCTACATTTGGTGATTTTCATTATTAGAACCCTGTGACATTTAATCAGGACAATTAAACAGTTTGATAGTTGTTTCTTATGTAGGGGTGTTGCAAAGAAATTAGTAACTTATAGAACCCTGTTTAAAAGGCACCAACCTAGGGATAAGAGCCTCATGTGTTAATCTTTTGGACCAGCTACCCCTCCTGGTGTTTATTAAAAATAAACCTTGATTCAAATTACAGTGTAGGTATTGGACTCACCGTATCTTTATTTGCTAATACAGCAGATTGATACTCTGCCTTCTTAAAGCAACTTCAAATTTCTAAGTCTCTCTGTTAAAATTTTCAGACTTATCTGAGTTTTGAGCTACCTCAGTGGTTTTACATCAGTGCAGTCAGAACCATGAGCAGTTTTACTACACACTAGTTTGTAATAATAGACAAGATGGAGGACCTGAAATGGTCATATTCTCTGTGGTTTTTGTTATTTATAGCTGCCTCTGACCTACCAGGCTATTTCCCCCCTCTTATGCCGCCAAGTAATATTCCTGAGTTCTATGCTCTAGTGATGAGGTTGGTTTATAATAATATTATGATCTTCTTTCTTAAAAAAAAAAAAAAGTATTACTGTCCTATGGGTTCTGTTCTGAAGAATTAATCTTTGTGCAATTCATTGTCACATTTGCACGCTAACCTCTACCTCTGGTTGGAAAGGGTGTTACTGGAGAAAAGCTGCATTACAGAAAATTGCACCATAAAATAGCCATCCATATCCTGGTCAGATCCATGTCTGACAAAATGGTATGTAATGTTCATGGCAGGTGGATGTTAACTAAGATTTGCTACGCAGTTTTGGATATGTCTTCTCTGGATTTTATACTGACTTCTATGGGAGAAGAAACATGGGTTTAAAGTCAAAAAATTAGTGGATAGAGAAGGTCAATTGCTACTCCTTGCTATGCTGCTGCTGTTCACTGTCCTTGAGAAAGCCACAGGAAATCTGATGAATATATTTTTAATTATGTTTTGTTATATTAAATGACACCAAAACTGCCTCTGATGATGTTGCCCATCAATTTAGTGGAAGATAACCCACAGAAACAAAAATAAAATCGGAGTTGGAAATCTACAGCTGATTTATAAATTGTCTGCTAAAGGCAATTTGCTCTCTTTGTCTGCTGCATTTACCCAATTGCTGCTGAAACTAATTGCTCCCTTTCTGGGCATTCTTTAAAGAAAAAGAAAACAATCCAAAACCGCACAGCAAAATAAACAAAAATGTGTGGCAATGTGAAACAGCAAATTGTAATCAGAGCTCCCTGCTAATTATCGGCTGCTTATCGGAGAATCGTGTCCAACACCAAATGTAATTGCAAATGACAACAGGAACACGGCTATGACAAGCACAAGGTGGAACATTTTCAAGCACGTAGAGAGCTCTGGCAGTGTCAAGGTCTTTTTCAGGTCAGATCCCCAGCAGCTGATCTAGTTCTGTGCTGAGGGTGATTCAAAGGTTAAGTCTTATACCAAAGGGCTGTTCTGGTCAGACACGTAATTGGAATAACAAAGTCAATATATGTTGCTGGTTGTGGGACACAATCTTCATTTGATCTCTCACACGGCAGATTAATTAAGTGTTATCAATTAATGGCCTGGTAAAAGTGAACACCCTGTTAGTCAGTTTTCCAAGTAGTGTCAAGCATATGCAAGCCCTGGGGGGGAAGGAGAGGGTGGGGGGAATCACCCCTGAATGGCACCACTGGAGAACAAAAATAACAGGAATATAGATTGCAAATGTAAAATGAAATAATTATAGGTGCTTGCCATTGGTTCTGTTTTTACAGTGACTCTGAGCTTTGAGAGGAACTGTGTTTGATTCAATCAGGCTCTCACCAAATCCTTTTGTGAGAAATACATTATTCTACACCAGTACATATCAAACTGAAGCATCAACATGAGGGGCTGGTGGATGTGACGCCTTTGAGCACAGAGGGACAGTTTCTGGAGGAACAGTATGATGGCCTTCCTTCCCCCTGTTGTAACTGCTCAGGTGAGCAAGTGCTCATTGGTGTCAATAATTGATGGTGCCAATGCATAGGTTTGCCATGTCCAGGGTGCTCACCAGAGAGAAGTAGCAAATGTGTTTATAAGCTTGGTGTAAAGAATAGCTCTTTGTGTGGTGTTTCTTTGTTTTTTTTTGGTTTTTTTTTAACCTATCTAATAAATTTTGCATTTCTAAGATTTTAGGAGTTGATTTGCAAAAATAGAACTAAATAACTGAACTGCATGAAAGCATTTAATCTGAACTGCCTTTACTGGAGAAGTGTTTTGGGCATAAAGCAATGAATCTTCAGCACACCCAGCAACAACTAGTAGAGCTGAAATTCAAGCAGTCTTTGCTGCTCTTTCTTATCAAAACCTATTTAATTTTGCAAGTCCACCCCCAGAACTTGCTCTGGTGTGAAAAGGCATTCAGGCTGCCTGCAAATACAAACTGGAGTGATACATTACTTAGAGAGAGTTTGTCTAAAAGGTGTTTGTAAAATGTTGTAGATGCCTCTTAATGTAAATTTTCCTGATAGTAGCAATGCCTTTCAGGAATTTTTTTCTTTTTAGTCCATGCAACAACAACAACAACAACAACAGAATAGGGTTTGTGTCCATGTATTTCAAGTACTGTTGCTGTTACAGATGTCTGAGTGGCTGCACAAATAGAGGGACTTGGCTTAGAATAAAGCTGTTTCTCTTGTGAGGTGAAACACAGATACCATTTTATTTCAAGGTAGTTTCACATGCTGGACAGTGATGTTCCAGTTACAGGTATCCTACATTTTGTGCAAATATTTGGGAAGAAATAAAACCAGATGCCAGTTCAGCCCAAAGGGAACCAGATGTGACATGTAGCCTGCAGAGGGTTGGGCTGAAGAATGGGGAGACTTCTGGGTTTGGGTTTTTTTTTTTTGCTTTTCAGTAATTGCATTTGTTGTTGGATTTTTTTTGACCAATGAGTGGATATAATTGTAGACCAAAAGAGGTTCTAGTTGTCAGATGATAAAAAGGATGTTTTATCTAACTGTTCTTAAGACATTTTTCAGCACCCTGTTTATCTGTTCTTTTCTTTCCTCTAAATTTTACCTGTTTCACTCTCATTAAATTGTGTTGTTTTCTCTGCATCCTCATGGGTTTGAATTTTTCCTTCCCTGGTTCCTGATTTTGCAGATTTTCCAAGATTTTGGGATTCCCCAAAATGGAAGGCCTCATGTTGGATGCCTTTCCAGAGTTTCTGGAGGTCTGTATTTTGGATCATGGGTGCTTAACACATCTTGTAGGATCTGGCTATCAGGACCTGCTCACCTGGATGGGTTTCACAAAGCCTTTACTGAAAAAAAAAAAAAAAAAAGAGAACAATAAGTTTGAAACATTCGCTGCACCCAAACCCAATGACCCATGACAGGCCTGGTACAGTTATCCATGCTTCTCCTTGGGCAAAGAGAAATATTTGGGACTACCAAGCCAGTACAGTTAGAACATTCTAAACTGTCCAATTTTCGGGCCTGGGCTCTCTGATGGCCTGAAGCAGAAGGTTCTCCCACCACACAGTGATTGATGGCCAAGCAATGGTAGGAGAATGGTTTCATCACAACTTTTCTCTGTTAGACAATTCAACTCTTGCTAAATTGCTCACCTTTACAGACTCTCTATAATCATTTTGGTCGCTGAGTAATGTACATGTTTCATAATTTTAATTATATTTCTTGATAAAACAATTTGTAATAAAATCACTTTAAAAATGCATTTCCAGGTTGCAGCTCTATTTTTAAGGCGGAATAATCTTCCTCAGTTTTGTCTCCATGATTAAGCATCTCAGTTTATTTCATGTATTTTTTCATTCTTTTGCTTTAACATAAGCAAACAAACCAGTCCCACAAACCTTCACTTTTCAAAAATATTTTGACATGTGATTTACTGAAGTTATCTGATGAGTTTCAGGAGAAATATATGTCTTCTTGCCTTCCTATAATACTATGTGTAATAGCTGTGACTGTCTGTGTTTTTCCACATTGATAAGATGAAGAATGTAGAATTTCTGCAGTCTCCATTTGTTATTTGGGACAAAAGGGATAATACCTTTTTCTGTAGCATTTGCCACTTTCCCGTGCTGCTTACAGCTTACTCCTTCTCCCTGCTGTTTGTTTCATTGGCCACATCCACAAGGCAGAATCTGTCAGTACCCAGATAATGTTGTCACCTCTGCAAACGTGTTTCCTACTGACATTTCAGTATTGATAGAGAGAATGGCTGGAGCATCAGTGCACAAATTCCTGCCACATTGCTGTCAGCTTGTCCAGGTTGGAATGAAAATCAGATGGGGATGATGTGGGTAGGGGTCTTCTCCTTGTTTTACAAAATGGGCTAAATTGCAGGTGGATGCATTTTCAGTACTGGCAGAGCAAAGCCAGACTCAGGAGTGTTTGCAGATGGTTGAGGTAAGAAAATACTGAAGGTTGGTGCCAGGCACATTATTAGCAGTTGCAGAGTCCTAAAGACACTGAAGTTTGCTGCTGCTGAGTTCCTGAAAAAGGCTTTGCAGTCAGTCAGCAAAAACAAAAGACAACAGTACCAAAATCCTTTTCCTGGAATGTCTTGAGTCTTAAATTTATGGTGCCATGGCGTGTTTTTTTGCCAAGAACTTCCACATATTAGGGTAGGAGACTTTCTGGTAAACTTCTCTCAACAGCCTTGTCTGAGATCCTGAGCTCCTGCTGAAAAAATGCTCCACTGTCATATTTTCTGTACAGTTTGAGGGATGCTTTTTGAAGCATAGAAAATAGTTGGTGCCTTTGAGTGAAGCCCTTGACCTTTGCTGCAAGTGACTGCTGAGTGCAGAGCATGACATTCCCTCTTCTCAAATGTCCTCATGGGTGAGGATGCTCCCTCAACATTGGATGTGCTCCTTTGAAAGTGCTCCTTTGAAAATGGCACTGAAGCTACAGGTAAAGGAAAGCTTTTCCAGCTACATGAGACAGAAACACTGCTGTCCATGGCAAAGAATATCACAAAAGCAGGATTTATATAGTCTTTAAGTAGGAGATCCTTAACTTAGGATTCTTGTTGTCTGTCACACCTTCTCTGTTTTCTACTCTGCCACATCACAGCCTTTACTACAGTTTTTTTTTTTTTTTAGGAAAGTAAAACTCAGTCTTCTTATTTTTGCCTGAAGCAAATGGATTGACAATGTGAGCAACAGAGAAGTTCATCTTTACACCAGCAGCACAAAGACCTCCTCTGTTAGAGCAATGCAAACCTCTGAGTTATATACGTAGAGCAAATAGATGGACAAGAAGAGAGATATAGTCTTATGATGTGAAGCAACATCTCCTATTTTGTGTTTATCTGAAATTTTTTTTGATTGCTTCAGCAAGGTCAGATCCCTCTGCCAAAATAAAAACAGGCAGTTTTAATTCATTTTCTACTGAGAAAGCTGGATTTTTGATAGGAACTTAATTATTTTTGGAAGAAAGATTTAAACATGCCAGCCACAAGTTCTGAAAGCAAAGGGTGAATATTTCTTTTCCAGTACCTAAAAGAACATCTAACTATACTCTGACAAAACCTGCCTTGGTTCAAAGAAGCTCTGCTACCTGCAAGAATTTATCTCAGTGGTGGTAGCTGATTGCTTGTCTGAATATGTGCAGCTCCATAGGAGACAGGTTCTGGAGAGTAATTGTTCCCCCTAATGAACTGCACATATTTGTGCTGCAAAAAATGATACCATTTTAATAGAAAAATAACCCAACCTCTCACATTCCTATTTACTCCTAAAAGTACCCTCTATACTAAGAGTTTCATTGATGTCACTGCTGTTCTTTTTGCAATAAGATGCTATTTTTTCCAAGAAATACTAGGAGATCCCAGTTAACCTCTGTTAACCATTTAGCTGTGCCTTTGGCAGAATGAGGAGGCTGCACGATTCAGGAGCCACTTTACATCATCTTCTTCTTGATGTAAAGATATAATGATGTCGAGATGTCCCCCATCCCCAATTTTGGGATGAAAACCTGAATTTAGGCTTAGCAACAATTTTTTACTTGGAATGACACTACTGTACCATTGAGAAGGAAAATTTCTCTGGTATCCTTAAAACTACACTGGAAGTGCAGGGCCACAGTGTTTCTGTGCTGTTGAAGTCCTCTAAACGTAGACAGCACCTGAAGTTACTTCCCAAGTTGATTTGCTTAAACTATTGCAAATGCCTTTGTGCAAACTCTTACACAAATGTCAACCTTGCATATACTGCTTCAGCTCAAATGGATTCCTTTCTGAATTAAGCCCAATTGAAATAAGCTGGGTTCAAATTGATTTAATATTGTCCACGTGGATTTGCAGTGGTGTGACTAAATTGATTTAAGAGCCTTCCTTCAGTTAAATGAGTGCAACTTTTCTTACAGTAGGTTCTAAGTATCTTGAAATCTGGGGCTAAAATTCAGTTTTCCACTGTGTGTTCAAAGAACCCCACTTGGCCTGTCTTCTGAGTAAGAGGAAGAGCTTGCTCTGAAGCCTTACATCAATACAAAATATCAGTGTCTTTTTACATGATCATGTATTTTGTGTTCTGATTGATAAAGAAAGGCAGTATTGTACAAGTAACTAGGTAGAAAAGAGAAAATTTAATCTTGGGATTTTGACTGAGGCAACTCTTAATTAATGATCAAGTGACAATGAGCAAACGTAACAGAGAGGAGGCATAACTTCAAAGTAAAATAGATGTGGTCAGACTAATGACATAAACTGCCTCTTTAGTTATGTATTCTGAATCCACACAAATCATTTAGATTTCTTATACTTTGTTGTACTGTAAGGGGAGATGCACCCAGTTTAATTGTGTCCCATTGATTTTTTTTTTTTACCTTTTGTGAAATAAGCCCTGTTTGGCATAATGAAACTTTTGTTTTCTGCAGCTCCTCTACATTGTCTCTTTTAAAAAATTCACCATTTACTCCTCTGCACAGAGCAAAAATCTTTCCTTAAAAATGAGGAAAGCACAATACCCACTATTTCTGAAATCATTAGAATTGACTTTTAGACAATCAATGTGTTAAATGATGTAATTTTCCAATGGTCCTTTCCCCACTTAAACCAGTTTGAAAGTTAAAGGTTTGTTTTAGATCAATTCCTACCACTTTGTGTGCAAATTGCACAACTGCCTTCTCCTTAACTTATCTCACAAATCCAATAGTGGCATGTCCATGTAAAATGGTTCTCTGATGAGGAATTCTGAGTGGGAATATGAACTTGTCTGATGATGGAGAAAAGATCTGACTCCTGAACATATCTTTCAGCCAGACCCAGGTGAGGGAGAAGTTACTGGCATTGATTCCACTGACTTAGGAGCTGTAAGTTTTCTTTTGTGGGCGTAGAACATAGAGCATTTTTGGGATGGTCCTAGACTCCGGGTCACACTTTGTAGTGTAGACACAGTGCCTGCCTTCGACACCAAGCCATGGTGTGATAAATGTCACCCTCAGAGTCATCAGCCTTCTTGGCAGAAGGTCACTGGTTTCTTCAGGAAGTTGTTTGGGGCACAACCCAGCCATCCCCAAGGATGTTTCAGGCATCCTCAGAGAAGCTGCTGGTGGCTGTCAGCTCTGGCACCAGGCCCATGAGGCACTTGCAGCCATCTGGAGCAGCATCAGGAGGGCATGAGGGACTTATGGCTGCATTTTGACAGGAGAAGGCGAACCCTTGCTGAGGGCTCTGGCTGCTCTGTTCTGCTGCAGCAGCTCAGGTGTGAGGTCACAGGCTGCTGCTATAGGGTGAGTGCAAGAAACTATGATGAAGGCCATCAAAACTACATTTGTGGCTCCAGGTGGGTCCAAAAGGAATGTGTCTAGGCCAGCTATGTCCCAGCCAGCTGAATTTCCCTGGTGTAGCTCCCTGGGGAGCAACAGAGAAGTGGCCCCTGGCCGGCTTTACCACTAGGTCTCTTCTCTCCTACTTCCCCACTGACAGGTTCCTCTTTTCTGCTGCAATGTGAGCTCTTAGTGCAAAAACTGCCCTGGCTTGAGCAGGTTCCAGTCCAGTCTCAGGTGCCACTCTGGTGCAAGTGACAACAGGACTGCTGAGTGGTGAAAGCCCACATTTCATGGTGGGCTCACATGTGCAGAGTTCTCAGTGCAGCACAAAGCTTGGTCTGAAAAGAGAATGTCCCCAGCTTAACAGCTGAGACAATCCAGGGATCTGTGTGCTTCAAATTGCTTAAGATGACAGGAAGCTGTCAGTTAATCAGACATTAAGGACTGGGTGCAAACGAGGGAAAAATAATCTTGAGTTAAAAATACATGGTGCTCATTGTGTATGTTTTTATTTATTTAGATTTTGTTCTCGAAACACGAGTTGTCAGTTATCTAGCATGTGTCTTTTGACTGAGAGGAATAACCTTCACACTGTGTTTGATGCATTGTAAAGCATATGCATAGAAGTAAATAATGTGGAAACAAAGATTTTCATGGTTTCATTAGCATAACAGTAGACTAACAAAGGCCCCGGCCTGCATAATACTCTAGCCTTGGCTTCACAGAGTTGTGTATAAAATTAGACCCCAGCTTACCAGGCCCATCTTACAGAGCTCTGTCTGGGCTTGAGTTTGTTGTGCACTGAAAACTCACATTCTTTGCAGATGTTACCTCAAGTGAAGTATGATGAGAATCTCAACTTTTGTGTTTCTTCCTTAGTTTTATGTGGACACTTACTGCATAATCCTAAAATGGCAATAATATCCTGCCCCTCTTTAATAGATATATATTAATTATATTTCTCCCCCTTAATGGGCTGCTCACTTTATGGTTTGGGGACACAAAAGTAAATTTTAAAATCAATTATACAATTACATATGTAGCAATAATGGAGCACAGAGCTAATCGTCTTTGGGTCAGGACTATAACCTTCTCATAATGCGGGTTTCATTAGGGTAAGGTCTATTATTGCAAAGAATTACAGAAATAATGGGAGTGGGTGTATTCAGCAAGAAATAACAAATGAGGGTCTTTCCTAGATAAGAGAAGCTGTTTGCTGGCTGCAGTGTGATAGCAGGCCCCTATAGTGTATGTAAATTGATAGGGTCAACTTCCTTTGGTGTATGCAATGCACAGTGTACAAGAATTAATTTCCGTATCGTCCTGGAGAATGGCAGGAGGAGGGCTTCCAATTATCACTCATCACTGGATACAACTGAGTTGAACCACAGAGCCAAGAGTATGAAAAAGGCTGCAAGGAGACATGTGAGATGGGCTAAATGCTCCTAATACAGCACTCTTGAGGCATTATGTGCTTAATGCTTTCTGTTATCTCCAGGGCTGGCAGCAGAAGTGATAGCTGCCTTTGCACATTGTCTTAGGTGTGCCTTTGAACAATTTGATTTCAAATATTGTTTGCAAAAACAAAAATTTGCTCTTCTTGCAGATATTCACCATTCTAGTACACACATATGAGCTTAGTTTTACAACTGGTAAGATGAGCCTAAACATTTAAGCTCTGCCTTTGTTTCACAGTGGGAAGGTGATTTTTATGTCAGGTAAAGGACATACTCTTCAAAAGCACGTAAACATCAAAACCTTGAGTATTTTTGTTCTAGATACGAGAGGCTGATGTTTATATATCTTTGAGGTTCTGGAAGCATGCAGTTAATTCAGCATTAATGATCTTATAACCCATAGATGCCCTGCAGCTTGCCCAGCTCCTGACCTACCAGCCCAGGTCCTGGCAACCATCAGAGAATGCAGCTTCCCTTCAAAGTGAAGCACTTCTTTCTCCTGGTGCATTGCAATGGCAAATCCTCTCCCTTTTCCAGGTAAAAAAATGCCATTGCAAGGGGCTGGTAGAGAATGCAAAATCTCCCCTTCAGAATTTATGCCATGCCCCAGCTCCTTATGGTGTCTGTGCGGGGTTAAGGTGCCACACTGGTGGTGTGACATGGGGGCTACTTAGCCCTATTTACAGCACAGAATCTGTGACAGTCACAAATTTCAGAAACCTCAGCACAGGGGTTACAGGCTGTTGTAAAAATACTGAGAGTGTAAACAAGGATAAGTTTAATTAAATTTTAATAGTGCTTGCTATTAAATTCCTTGCATTGCCTTTCTGTGTTGTCTTGATGGAATGTAACTGCTTAGTAATTACCTGTGGTGTTTGCTAATGCTGCCTCTGAGCAGTGTGCATGGCAAAAATTTGATTTCATATTTAAAGAATTCATTTTTAAACAATGTGTCTGTGGTTCCTAGACAACTCTGAGTTGCTGAAAAGTGATGATTTCAAATAATATTTCCAGGAGTGAATTCACTATCACATTGTAAGGCTATTATTATCTCTTAGTGGTTAATTAATGAGAATAAAACAGGCCCTACGGCAACTTTTTTGGAATTTCTGGCAAACCTCCTCTCACTCTGAAATGATCAAACTGATGCTTTGACCAAAAAGCCAAAGCCTCCTCTACTGCATCACAATCCATTTAAATGGATTCCTTCTAGCTAAAAGTCAGGTTTCTCATTTGATATCTGGTGCATTACAGCACCTTGAAAGAATCTTAATCTGACAAAACAAGGTCTTCTGCCAGTCTTGGAAACAGCTGAAGTTTAAAAGATACAATGTGAATAATCAGATTTTTGAAAAGCAAAGCAGCTTAAGGACTTAGAAACATTAAGTTCAGCAAATAAAAATACCATTTTGTAACAGAGCTTTATGCAGCAACACCTGCACGTGACATAATCTATATTAATATTCATAACATAGTTGTAATGATATATACAATTTAACTTCCCCTCCAATGTAGGTATGTATTTTACACAACTGTTGTTTATTGCAACAGATAAAAACAGACGACTCTTGAATAATTTCTTATTGAAGCCTAAATTTAACAAGATTTAAACCAAGTAACATTGAAATAGATACTTAATTTGAATTCATTTCACTACTCCTTAATTTTAGTGAAATTATTCCCATGTTTAAAATTAGAAATGTACTTAAATATCCACTTGAATTTGAGCCTAAGTTGTTAATTTTCCAATCAATTGATTTTCATTTTCAGTATTATGCCATAACAAACAGATTTTTTCTCATAGAATGTGAAAAATTAAATAAAATTTAAAGCCGTGATCCTGGTGGTTTGAAGCAGTAAGGTTAAGAGTTTTTCAAAAAACAAAATTAAAGATACACCCAACATTTGCAGGTCTTTTCAACTGATAACTATCTGCAAATCATTCACTAAACCCACCTTAGCTATAAATGCAGCAAAAAAATAGCTAAATACACTTGTTTGGAGAGCTTAGTATAACTTAATCCCAGCATCTTTTTATAGCTTCCCAAAATACTTTGCAACACGGAGTCAAGGTTTTCTTTTCTTAAGGTCTTGTTATGGAGAAAGTTAATTTCACTTTGAAGTGGGAGGCCTTTCCTCCCCGGCTGCATTTCCAGCCCTCTGACAGCCCCATTCAGCTGGGCCCGCTGATATGTTGTAGAGATTTGAAAGTAAAGAATTGCAAGGAGTGCAATTTAATCCCAAAGTCATTACCTAAATGCTGAGATAGGATGGGGATTACCACCAATGTAAATGAGATATGAGACAGCCAATGGATTAGGGGACCCTTTCTTTAGGATGACTTCAGCAAATAGGCTAAGATAAGGAAATCTTTGTAATTACATGGAGCTACACTGGTCAATTCTGACTTTTAAATACCGAGGCACTGGAGGAAAGGAGAAAAACCCTACATATGTTATTCTGTGCAATATTAAGTAATTCCTTTCTGATTCTACAGAATCAATAGGAGAACATCATGCCAAATGAAAAGATGAGGGCTGCCTACATGTCCTTTTGTGACTGGTATCATTCCATCATTTTTGGTAATATCATTTCCAAATTAAATTTTATGGTCCATTACATACTAGCTCAAACACTTTTCTAATGGAATCTTAAATGGAACTGACTTGCTTTGCGTGGGGTTTGTCTCTCAGTTAAGATGTTATTTAGTTCTAATTATCAGATAATGAACTCAGGAAATTTAATTTTTAATATTTATATGTCAAAAGTCCATTGTACTTTGGTTAAAGGCTTTAAATTAAAAATTAACATGGACAGAATACTAATTGAATATTTTTCGTATCTATAAGAGTGAGAAATGAGTTACATAGTTCCCAGATTAGCTTGTTACACTGCAACTGTTTACTTAAAAACTTAATTTAATCTTCAGAAATAAATCACAAATAAGGAGATCAGGGAAAATGAGCCTGAGAAGCTTTAGGTATACAAGCTGAAAGTGCATGTCTTTATATGCATCGTCTCAATTTCATATCTGCAAGGTATCAGAGCATATGCAAATGTCTGTGCATAAACAGTTTCCAAGTCATAGCGGTTGTTTTTATGGGTGTTCTCTCCATCAACATTTTATTTCTTTGCCCACTTCTCATTTTGCTTTCAATAAAGAATATAAACTTGACTTTTCCAATATTCTTTCACATTTCAGAGCAAGCTGCATAAAATTACTGCAGAAATGAGAAAATGATATTTCTTTGGACTGGAAAGCTTCAAGAAGTGTTGGTCCATTTTTGTGTTTGTCCTCGCTGATCTCTCTGTTATGGTTACTGAGCTGTGCTGTAACTGAGGAAAACTGGGTTCAATTCTGTCTGCTGCTGCCTATTTAAGTGACCTGGGGCAAGTCCTGTAAGGCGTGGGAATAAGGGATGTGTTTCTATATCTTACTGTTGTAACAGACCCTGGTAACAGAGATGAAGCCTCTGCAAATCTTATATAACACGTATGGAAAGAGACCTTCTTCAGAACAGAGCCCCAGCAGAAAGCACAGAGATTGAAGGTGTGTTGATCTTGTCATCATTAGTGTTTGTCGCCTTTTATTCTCTTTTCTAAAGAAAGACTAATCTGGAGTTGACCTCCCCATGAGGATTTCTATTTTTCCTCAAAAAAGGGAACAGGGGAAATACACTTTTAAAACTGTCTCTAGTCTGTAACAGGTTTTTCAGGAAATCTGTAGTGTATCCATCCTTGGAGACACTCAAAACTCTCCTGGACAGGGCCCTGAACAAACCACTCAAAACTTCAAAGCCAGCCCCACTTTGAGTAAGGAGTTGGACCAGGGCACTTCCAAAGGTCCCTTTCCAGTTATTCTACAATTCAGTTATCTAGGTTCTAAAAGCTGTCTGACCTTTTAATGTGTGGGATGTAGAACTGCATCAGAAAAGATCCTTTTTTAAAACTGACTTTCAAGAAAACTGGATGTGAAGAATGTCTTCCAATGATATTTACCTAGATATGTGTATCAGGTATTGTTGGTATGACATGATATATGAGTGCAGATGATGTATCACTTTGCTTTAAAGAGACTGCAATCTATGTGTCAATCATGATTAAATTCCTATCTAACTTCTTTGTAGTCTTGATTTACCAAACCAGTCTTGCGAGCTTCTGTCAAAGAGAAAAAACTCAGGACAAACAATTCTTCTTCACTTTCTCCTCTGACACTAAAAGCAGGAGGAATCTGATCAGTCAAATTTTGCTGGCAGATACTCCAGATGTGAGCTTATGATTACTCTGGGCACTTTACTAGAGGTAGTTTTGATTCACGGCCCTGGAAGCGAGACTGAAGGGTTTACCCACAAGAGCTTTGAAAATTAATTGTTATTGGAAAAAGCAGTTATGGAAACAGATTTCGAGTGGTTGAATCTAGAGTATTTCCTAATGTGGCCTTGGATCCTGCCAAACTTCAAGCCCCATTCATCATGTCAGACCTTCATCCACTTTGTCCCTTTAATGTTCTTTCTCAGACCCCACAGCCTACTTGATTCCCTCTCCCTCTCCTATTAGGAAAAGCAAGATGCTCAGGAGGAGAGCAGACAAGCTGAAGAAGTGACACCCTTGGGGTTGCATGAAGCTCCCCACATACAAACATCCTGTATCTCACACGTGCTGGGCTGGGTTTTTTGGGAAGTACATGGTGCATTATCAGCTGACAAACAAGGGCAAAACCTTTCAGTAAAGTAACCATTACATTCCTGATGGAAAACACTGTTCAGGCTTATGTACATACCCTGCAATAAGCTGGGATCATGGTGGGGGTCAAATAGTATGCTTTGTGCTGTCAAAAAAGCAGGGAAGCATCGTGGTTGGGAAGAAGAGTCTGATGAGTCGCTCCCATCAGCAGAACAGAGTGTTCCACTGGTTCCCAGGAAATCATGTTTTGGGGAATATTTTTTTCCCAAAAGAGTAGCTGCAGCAGGGAGGATGAAGGGATTCTCACTGATGTCTAAGCAGCAGAACATGCCCCAGTAGGCCTGCCACTTCAGCATAGCCTCGGCTCCACAAGGTCATGGACCATGCCTTCCTTTCCCATCAGCCCAGGTAATCCTCTCAGAAACTTACCCAGAATTTTCAAGGTGTACTGGGATCACAGTCACTCATTTTAAATCAGTTGTAGGTATTTTCATACTGTATGCATGATATGTTTGAATGTATGTATTATCATACATATCAGCTGCTGAAAAAAAGTGTAGCAATGGGAGGAGCCATGAGGCAATAAATGTAGCATGTGTTGATCATGTTTAGTTAGCTCATGCTCACTGCTCAGCAGCACATCACCCCGAATCAATTAGTACCAGAAGAACACAGAAGCATGGAAAAGGCACACCCTGTTGTATCTGCTCTTAAAGGCTGCTGTCTGATTCCCTCTTATTCCTCCAGCAAGCAAATTTCACACATCTAATTTCTTTCTGAAGTAAATCAAGAAAGTTTCTGGAGATGTATGTTACCTGTGGACAGATCATTGTTTTTAAAATTGACTGTATATGCATATATGGGCATGTGTGTTTCTGATGTAGGTGGCATAATAGAGCTTTCACATTTATTTTTGCTTTTTAATTGCATAGTAAATTAATTTGATTAATAAAAATCCTCAGTGGCTCCTGAATTAAATATGGAGTAAGCATATAAATACAACATCTTTCAAACTGGTCATATTGAAAATCTTCTTCTAAATTTTCTTTTCCTTATGTTTCCTTAGGGCTGTAATGGGAAGACTAGAGTGGATATATGCTGTTCTTAGATGTTTACTTTCTCTCTCAAGGGGTAGTTGAATCATTGCCAGCAGGGATGTCTTATATTTTGTGGCTTTTCTTAGTCTCTTTTAATATTTTTTCTGCACTCAAAGCATGTCTAATATTACATGACTGAAATGATGAATCTGTAAGTAATGCCTGACAAATATCAGATACCTGAATTGAACAGTTTAGACATGTCTTAATTTTTTTTTTCCACCTTAAGAAAGACCTGTTCCTTTTACTTCTGTGCTATTTCCCTCTTCGTTTAATATGTGCATTGTCTTGACTCCTCAGCACCCTACTGAACCTGGGAAAAGTTTCAAGATTTTGGAGTAGGACCTTGCTGGATTTTTTTTTTTTTTTGTGACAGGTAAATGAGAGACTTCCTTCTTCTCAAGGGCTTAGTCTGGGAGGAGTAATGAGAGAACACGGCAATGAGACAAGAAACCCAAAATAAGAATAGGAAAATGAGGATTGATTGGGATATCAAGTTGAGACACGTACATGGCATCTGCTTAGATCTTTGTCTATGATAACATCTATGCAAAACCTTGTTTCTCTATTTGCTGTTTTAATATAAAGCATTATTGATCCTTTGCACATCAGTCTTTTGATCTAGTATCTCTTAAAACTTCACCTCTCTGATTTGTGGTGCACACTGGAAAATCTGCATCTCTGTGAGAGCCCTTCTGTGTGGAGCAAACCACTCCAGTCACTACAAGGCCAGGATATATGTTTTAACAAACCAACAAATGATCCTTTTTTAACTGATTTGAAAACAATCGCCTTACTGTTGCTCTAGAGAAGGGTGTGTCTTTCACTGTCACGAGGTCACTTTGCAAGTTTTAATTGCTGGGTGCTGTTCTGTCGTCTCATGGCTTTTGGAGTGATAAATAGCTCTTCAGTTCAAAAGCTAGTCTATATAAACAAGCTTATCTCTGCCCATAGTCTTTAATGAAAAATGAGTTGTGAGTATCATTGTTAATCATGGTAATTGTTAATGTTAAGAGGGCTGGTATTATGAGTTTTCCTATTAGGCTTTCAATTCGTTATATAAAATGAGTAATCTAGGAGCCATCTATAGCATTTTAATTTTAATTATCTAGTGGCTGCATTTCAGACCACCCTTTCTTTACTGAGATTAACAAAACCCTTAGTGTAGTAACCAGTGTCTTTGGATGTAATTGGGCAAAGTTACTTGAAATGTTCCATATATAATTGTATCATTAAAGATCGACCCATTACACTCTGATGGGCTTCCTTCTGGGGATCTCTTTATTTTTATTTAGCTTTGCTGGCTTACACTGGAAATCTTATCCACATTTTTTCAGCTCTGCATTAAAAAACCACCCACATTCTATGTGTGTAAAACACAGGGCATGTAAGGAAGAGCAGCAAGGGCAGAATTCAGGCTTGTCAAGGCCAGAGTTTGAGAAGAAGGTAATGTATGGAAAACAAAAAAACAGATGAAAAATAGATTTAAGACTCACAATAAAACTTCATACAACTCCTTAGACAACCAGCAGCATTGTTGAAAATAATTATGGACTACAGCATCCAGACAGAAACTCCTAAAAATTTACCACTCTTCAAGCATGCCTGCTTCAGTTCTGTGGGATGAGGTACACATGAACGTGTCTTCTCACCATCATTTGAGGTACAAGTACACATTACAGCAGCATTGTGCCCATTTCAATAAATTGGGAGGGTGAGCTGCTTTGAATAAATCTGTGTGAGTCAGGGATGCAGGCCAAAGTGCCCGGCACCTCCCATTTTCTTACTTTATATTTACATTATACACTATGGCCTAATGAAATTCTACTTAAGGAAATGCAGAAGATGCAGAAGGTGACATTTACAGATGTTTAATTTAGAGATAGAATAATTTCTTTTATTTCCAAAATAAATACAAGATTTCTGCTGGAAAAGAGGACATAAAGGTTAAGAGGAGTACAGAATGGAATAGGTTTAGGATTTCCCAAAGGGAATTGTTACATTTTAAAGAAATTCTTCTACACAAACACACAAGGATCTGTTTATCATGGGAGAAAACAAAAAGACGTGTGGAAGCTGAACATCCACCAAATGCAGTGGCACTGGGACAACAAGATATTTATCAGCATACCCCGCTGAGACAAACTACGTGGAAGGGCTCACAGATGTGAATATACTTAAATTGCTTTTCTAATAATATTAAATATTCCAGTACAGGTGAGCTGTTAACTGTCCTTGTCATTATATAATTTGAATTATCATCAACTCAGTCACCAAAAGGCTGGCTTGATTTTGATGTTTGCAAAATGTTGAAAGTCGAATGACATTTCTTCTTCTTGGGGTGATACAAGATGTTTAATTTAGGGCTACAAATCCTGTTTTTTCTTGGCAACATTTAGCCATAGATTATTTCCATCCTTTGTTCCTTCTGTGAAGTAGTTTTTTAGGTCATAGAAAAAGGAGTCTCAAACCCTGACATAAGGTCTCTTGGGGTTGCATTTATTACAATTTTGTAGTGGCAAAAATAATCTTAATTAATTATGAGTGAAATTCAAGCAGTGATCCAGGGATTTACAGATGCTCTGCATATTCCCCTGTCCCTTTCTTGGTGTGTTCTGAGTTTTACAGCCTGCAGGGTGAGCTGAGTCTTGTTTGTACTCATGAGAATATGGCTGTGCATGGTGTGAGGCCAGCCAATTGCAGCTGACAGTAAAGGATCTGGTTCTTCCAATGCTCTCACTTTCCACCAGCTCTGGAGGAAGTCTGAAGAAGACAGGAGCATTAGTCCTGGCTTATTGCAGCACAAAAATGTTTGCTTTTGTTGGTAAATGTTCAGTATACCTGTTCAATACTCCAAGCATGACCTCCAGTGAGACGTTTGTTGGCTGCAGACTGAAATAAGACTTGGCCCCAGGCAGAATGTAAAGGGACTCTGCAGCTCCTGTCAGTCCCAGGGTGCTTGTCAAGGTTATGAGTTAAAGATTGATAGTGCAGTGACTGCACAAGCATTTGTATGAGCAGGGAGAAGTCACAAACAGGCTCTGAGCGTTAGATCCTCTGTTACAAAGATAATATTGTCCAGAACGCAATATTGTCCTTGTCCTTCCCTTTTCAAGACGTGCTATGGAAATCTGTCCACTGTAACTTCTGTTCCCTCTTGGAACATGATTCAAACTCTTAATGAACTTGCATAACTATCTCCAGGTATAAAAACTTCTGCTGCTCTACAGGTGCTGATGGAGCTATACAAGTAGTTAATTAAATGGTGACAGTTCTGTTTATTGCAGGAAGGCCATATACATAAAGGCCACATACATATGAAACCTAGAAGTGAGTTCATGATGTGTTCACCACATCCCAGGCATAACTACCAAACTGTTCTTCTGCCAGCCTGCACCTGCACACTTCTTTTTGCAAACAACCAACTGCACAAATGTGGAATGCACTACATGTTCTTAACATATAGTGAATTTGGGTGACAAAGGGAAGTTTTACAAATCACCATAACTCTTCCAGAGCACTCTCTTTAAAAAGACTAACAGGCTCTAACTCTGGTGAGCTTATTTTATTTTAGGTGAATTGTAGCTCTTTCAAAACTACTCTGTTTCAAGCTCTCAGACAATTTAAAAAAGGCTATTTAAATTTACAGATGATCAAAATTCAATATCTTCTGATCAAGGAAGTTTAACTTCATATATTTGGTCGTATGTTGCTGTTTACATCCAAGAAGATCAGTTGTGACACACAATATCAAAAAAATAGTAGCCAGATTCCATGTGCACTATTCAGCTCAGTGTACTCCACTACCAATGCCTTTTCCTCACTTGGTGTAACAGTGGCTTTCATCTCAAATTCTCCCTGGCCATTTTGCAGACACATTATTTTCCCAGCATGCTTTCCTAGTTTTGGGTTTTGTTTTGTTTTGTTTTGTTTTGTGGGTGTTTGTTCTTTTTTTGTTTGTTTTTGTGGGTTTTTTTTTTAGTTTTTTTTTTTCTTTTTAATGTGGGACAAATCAGGAAAAAAGACCAGCTTTAGTAAACCAATTGCCTGCACCTTTCTCTCATTTGATTTAAAGGAGATTTTGTAAGGTTGTATTGATGGGCTCTTTTCACAAGGCTTAAGTTTCAGAAGGTCATGCTTATAGGACAGATATTTTTGGAAACAAAGTGCTGTAATGTTTTTCCAGTGGGGCAAGTGGGCATGTAAAATTGTTTCTGGCTGTTTGACAGAATGGAGACAGTAAAGGACCTCTTAGTTTATTCTGTCCTGGCTCAGTTTGACTGTACAGAATGCTTCCATTGAAGTGGTGTGCCATCCTCTGGGCCACTATAGGTACTGTTGGTATTCCTGCTTCAAGCCACACAACTTATGATGGAGGAAGAGCATCTTTCATAGAAAGCATCAAACAAAGGGATCTGTAGAATGGCCTTCAGAAGGGCTGAAGGTCATGACATTCATCAGGGCACATACTTGTGCAAATACCTGTGCAAATACAACAGGTAACATCCACACAACTTCTTCCTGAAGATCTGCTTGGACTTAGATCACCATCATGATCACGTACCCTCATTTGGACAGGTCTGGAGGGCAAGTCTTTTGAGCAGCAGCTGAGGGAGCTGGGGTGTTTGGTCTGGAGAAAAAAGGCTTAGGGACATTCTTGCTCTCTGTAACTCCCTGAAATAGGGTTGTAGCCACGTGGGGGTCAGGCTCTTCTCACAGGTAGCAAGTGACAGGATGAGAGGAAATGGCCTCAAGGTACACCAGGGGAGGTTTAGACTGGATATTAGGAAAATGTTGTGCACTGAAAGCATTGTCAGGCACAGGCAAAGGCTGCCCAGGAAAGTTGTGGAATCACCAACCCTGGAGATATTTACAAGATGTATAGTATGGAATCTGGGGATGTGGTTTAGTGGTGGACTTGGCCGTGCTGGATTGATGGTTGGACTCAATGGCCTTGGAGGTTGTTTCTGACAGTAGTGATTCAGTGCTTCTATTCTATGATTCTATGTGATTTAACATATTTTCCAAATATTTTCTTAATTTATTTTGGGAGAAATTGTTGGCAGTGTAACTCTCCTTATCCATGCACACACCCACAAGTCTAACTCTTCCTGAATCATGCTTGAACGTCTCATGCCAAGAGAGGAGAAATCTGTGTCTGAACTGATTCCCTGCTGGCTCTTTGTCTTCTCTCTCACTCTCTCATTCTCTCATTCATTCTAGATCTCTGGTGGGAAATAAAGTCAAAACCATATCACCTGAGACTCTGGACACAACCAAGCTTTGCAGTTCAAGCCTCTAAGTCACAGAATGTGCTGGATAGGTAATAGAATGGAAATGAAGTAATATTTCAATATTTTCATGCTGCCTGCATTACAATTATGATGTTAATTAATTATCTGCCTGGCAGTTAACACCATGCAGAGGCATGGTTTTGGTCGACTTCCTGCTGTTCTGCTAGCAATGAGTAATTAACCTCTCCTCTTCCCTGGGATTCTCTACAAGATGATCAGCGTGTTGATGATATAATTATTATTAATTCAGTTTCTGTGTTTCGTTGACATTGTTAATTACTTGTCGGTAATCAGCTAATGTTTAATCTTCCTTGCTGGATAGCTTCTTGAAAGGCTGCTTGAAGTGGTTCAGAGAGGCTTCCCAGCACATTCTCACTCCTCATTGCATCAAGTGGTGGTCAGACCACAATTCAGAGTAAATTATTATCTATATACTACAAAGAGACTACTGAAGCTCAGGAATTTAGAGATCAAATTAAATTGCTGTTTTCACTGTTATAGGAGAGAATATGTAAAGTGGTTGTCAATAAATCAGGGAAACAAGTGGGATCCCTCTTGGCGCCAACTTTAAAAATTGATCTCTCTCTACAGAATTGTCAATATCATTTAAAGAGTAAAATTTAATTTAGTGCTGTTTTTTGTTTTTTGAGGATTAACTGCAAATAACTGTTCATGGTGTTTTATTTTCAGTAAAAGTGAGAAATCTCTCTCCTAGCATTTTCCCTAACTCTGGAAGCATATGGATATTGCATGCTATAAAAAAATTCTGTAAGCAAAAGTAGTTTTGGCACTGATTTTAAAGGTAATGCCAAAAGCTGGTGGTTTTTAAATTTTTTAAAAAATTTCTGAAAATGTTACTTTAATCCATATGTCTTTAAATCAGAGTAGACTGATCCTGTTTCTCACTTTTGTAAACAGAGTGAAAAGTTTAGAAAATATTTTCATAAAATAACAGAATCAGTGTTATTTTTTCCACATGGTGTTATACCCACTAACATTGCCAACTAATTTTGCTTTAAATTCCTAAATCAACATTTTTCAGAATATCAAAAAGACATCAGATTGCTGGGGTGGAACAGTAAACAACTGATTATATTCAGGGTGCTCTTATTTTGAGACTGGAACTATCATTGTGTTTCGAGGGAAAATGTACAACTTATAACTACAATTACCTCAAGACACCAGAAATTCTGAACTCTAGCACAACTGGGCTTAAAGTGATTTAGGGGACAGAATGACTTGGAGAAGAAATATACAAGGAAAGATCTTGACTCGAAAGAAGAAGGGACTTGATTAGAGGGAATTCATACATTTTTCTCTGCCTGGTACTGATAAAGTCTCGGTGGTAGAATGTTATTCAGAGTGCAGTATTTTATTTCAAGAAATGGACTGAAATTTCAGAGAACAAGAATGATTTGATAATACATGGTCCATAAGGAAAGAGTGAATTAATTAGGATTTTCAGCCTGAAGCAGAGAAGGATGGGAGTTCTGCTCACAGTAAGAGTCTCATATTTGCCAGGCTTCTGCAAAGATAGAGCTCTTCCATAGCTGTGTCTGTGAAGGCTAAAATAAAAAGAAATAGGATAACACTGTAGCCAGACATTAGGATTGGATGTTAGGAAAGTTTCCCAGATGAAGAACAGGCAGGGAAGTGCAGCCAGGACATGTCAGGAAGAAACTGGTTTGAGGAAATGGAAGCAGAGGAGTTAAGGAACAGGAATAAGGAAAGATTAAAAAGAAGAAGGAAGAAACACCAAACTGGGCAGAATTCCCACAAGTAAAGGGAAATGTGTTTGAGATGATGAGGGGATACTTAAGCAGAAGGGGTGGTGCAGTGAGGAGTAGTAAAGACAATCCTGTAAGAGCAGCAGGAGATGGGGAAAGCAATAGCACAGGCAAGCATGTTGAGAATAAAAAGAAATGTGGGAAATGTTAAAGAAATAGGAGCTAGAGGAGAAGGACAAATGCAATCTAGTAAAAAGGAAGTTGGTTATATTTCAGCTGGAGTCTCACAGAAGATGCTTTAAGCAGTTCAGTGGAGATCCTTCCAATACCATTTTAATTCTGAGTCCTAATTGCTTTGCTCTGCAAGAATTTAATGCCAAAAATCTGCTTTTGCCTGAGATTAGGCTCAATTTTTGCTTTGAACATTCAGTTTGGGAAACTTGGAGTAAAACTCAGCTGATTCCCCTACTTTATACTTTACCTTGAAGCCCTGAAAAAGGTTATACATTATGCTGAAGGTTCATTTAGAACCATAGTCTCTCCTGTGTCAACTAGAAAATTTTCTATGTGTACCAATCCCAAACCAACTTAAACTCATATCAAGTCTGGGACCAAGAAGTGTCATAAATTTCAGAAAATGTAGCCACTTCTCTTACTGGAAGTTTCAGTTTCACTTTTAAACTCAAAGAGTAAATGTCCTCTTTTCCTTTGCAAAGCTCATGTCAAAGCCCGGTCTCACCAAGATAACTTAGCTGCCTTGTGTTACACAGAGTGCTACTCTTGAAGGGGAAACAGAACATTTTTTATTTCCTAAGTTTTGCATATAGGTAATATAAATGAGCATGCAGATTGTGGAATGGTTCATATTTTACGTGTTCAAGCTCTGGTAATAGGTGGGAACAATATGAATTGTGCTCATGTACCGAGCAAAGCCTAGTTACAAAGCCTGTCTTTGATAACACTCCTCATTTTGTAAGCTGTATGACATGTCAATTTACTGGTTTTGTTTTGTAGACTGAGAATGTTGGATTGAAGCTTCAAGATCAAAAGAAAGGTTAAACCAGAAGAACTGTTGATTTCTTTCTTTCCCAGGTGTAAATATCCTCACGTAGCAGAGGGTGACACCCTGTTTTATCTGGAAATAGAGATTCTTGTTGTACATTCCTTTTACAGAGGGTGGCTTGGTTGTTATGGTATTTGTCTACGATGTGGACAGCATGGCTTTAAACATTGCTACACTGCTACAAATATTGGGGATGACGTTGGAAAAATTGTTCAGACCCAGATCCTCAACATTACTTTGATGCCTTGTGTTTGTTGTGATCTGGCAAAGTCTGAATTTCAAATGTTTTCTGTTTAATGAGCTGTTTGCAAACACCTTCATGCAGGCAAAGCACAAGCTATTAGGTCATCCACTATCTCTGTTTTTCAACTAGATTTTTGGATACTTATTCAGTGCTTGCTACGGTTGGTGTCTAACAAGTCACTTCCACAGTATGAAATGATCTGGGTAACGTGCAAAAGAATAAGGTTTGACATTACATTTATACCTGTGTAGTGAATTCAAGGTCAGTGTGAGCCATTGTCTTTTACTACCCCAGTATATTATTTAAATAATGGTATTCAAAGTCCAATAAAATAGGTTTCCTACAAACAAGCTCTAGAAATAGTTTAGACAAATTCAGCTCCTTCTAATCAAACAAAGAACTCTCCATGAATTTAAAACCATATTAACTCATTTACACAATGCAATGACAGATGGCAATAATAAACCCTGTCAATAAAATATTTATTGAAGGTTCAGCTGAGAGGACTTTGGTTTTTCTAAATCTAGCTGTGATATAATCTTTGTTTTTGTTGCACAAGAAGAATCTCCTACCAGTAGGAGCTGGCAGTTTTCAAAGGTTTAAAAATGTCTCTTGTTCTGAGTTCTAACCTTAGGAATGAGACTCTGAGAGTCAGTCTGGGCATTTGACCCTCCATTACTGCAGCCAGAGCCTCATCACCCAGTTTTTCTCAGACAGGGTCTCTGTCACTCTGTCTTCTGCACAGTCTACACTACAAGAAGCTTTCTGCTCTATTTATGTGGCTGTTACCAGCACAGATCATGGTGCACCCCAGGGGATTTATAGTCCTTTATCAGTGCAAGTGCATCTACACTGGGGCTTTGGGTACAGAAGAAGGGACTTCCTTCAGATCCTCAGAGGAATTATTTCACATAATCTCATTATTTCATATTTCCTGTTACCAACTCCCCTAATAAAACACACCTACCAGAGGGGTATTCCTGAACTTTGTCATTTCACTAATTAGAAACCCTCTTATAATTTCTAGATAAAAATTATGATTGATCATCTTATATCCATATATTCTGATCCAGCATAGTTTCTGAGCCCAAGTTGTTCTGTTTGCTTTGTGGTGTGACCCTAATGAAATTTGCACTGTGCTGTTCTTATAGGATTGGTCTTTCCTTTTTTCAGAGCAATAAAATTTAGAGACTTCAGATTTTAATTTGTGGGGTTTTTTTTTGATAGTAACTATTCTGACTGTGGTGGCTTTTAGAGCAATAAATGTCATGTGAGTATCACAAATAGAAACAAGGAGATGAAGGTTAAAAGTTACCAAAAAAATGAAGTGGTTGAGGAGCAAATCTAGCTCAGACTTGCTAGTTCTGGATAAAATATGTGGAAAAGTGGAAAAAACCAGAAAATTTCAGCTGACGAGGGAATAGTTCACACTTGCTGCCTGTTTCTGTAGTGGTCTGGTTTAAAGGTGTGACAGCAGAATTCCTTTTGAATGAAGATTTGATGGAAAATTTTCATCTTTTTGCTTCAGTCTCTCACCTTCACAGTATCAAGAGTGAGGGAAAAGCAGGATGTTTTTGGAGGAGAAGCTGATAATGGCTTAGAATGCCAGCTGAGAAAAACCAAAGGATTTTATTGCAGCAGGGCACTGGACATGCTGGACTGAGATGCTCCAGTCCCTTCATCATCTTTGTCACCCTCTGCTGGACCCACTCCAGGAGCTCTGTGTCTCTTTTGTCCTCAGGAGCCCAGAACTGGTCCAACATTCCAGATGTGGCCTCACCAGGGCTGTAATTACTCATCCTGATAACTTAAGTTCAACATCTAGAAATCAGCCTTGAAATATCAAGGTAGAAAAGGCACATCTGTATGTTCAGATGTATGGCCAGGGCATTTCTATCTGGTGGAACCATTCAATTCACACAATTCACATTATCCCACTGAGCTGAAGACACAATGGAGTGAAAAATAGCCTTTTCTGTGACTGTTCAACTGAATTAATAACTCAATGAATGCTGTTCTTGATAATGATTTTAAAAATATAAAATCATGTACACACCTAGTATTACCTGCAGTAGTAAACACTAAATAAACAATAAAGTAATTAAGAATAAATTAATTTTGTTCATGCATCAGGTCTTCCTAGTGGATGGTGGCCAAGATGAAGGGAAAAAGCACATGGAACAGTCCAGTGAAGAGACAGTAATGTTTGGATGAGAGTTTTATCTGGATGGAAAGCCTAAAATATCTTGTTATGTACATGGGGAAAATTGCAAATGTGCAGATACTGCCTGAGCACCTGTCTGCAAGCACATGGGCTGAATCTATGGCCTGACCTTGCTTTTGTGGCTGAAAAGGGTGACTGAATTGGGTCCACTGCTACTCTCCCATCTACAGATGCAATGGGCTGAATATAGGTTGTGGTCAGGGCAGGGAAAAAACTTTTAAAAAGTTTAAAGCTTATATAATTCCCATGACAAAATAAGAAAAACAATGAAGTGTAAGGTGCATTAATTATTGGCTGCAGGCATCTAAAGAGAGCACTCAGAGATTTCACCTGATCAGCTGCAAAATTGGTTATTAACCCCATCTCACAAGTGGGGTCTGAACCTCAAGGTCACACAGTATGTCAGTAACAGAATCAAATAAAAAACATCCAGCAAGTTCTTGCTCTGATCACAAGCCAGTACTGCCACACTCATTACCGTATACAGATAGCATCCTGTAAATTCTTGTGAAAAGAAACTGTGGCTTTATTACTTCAGTAATCTCAAAATCTAATTCTGATTTTGCTGGTATGGTGTCAGTGCTATGAATCTATCTCATCCAAGTTGGTTTCTCTTCAATTTTTCAATCTGGCTTGTCTAGGGAGACGGGATGACATTTCTCCTTGTTTTCTTTGTTTTTTTCTTTTTATTTTTTATAAATTTCTTTTTCCTCTGTCACAACCCTCTGAAACAATACTTTAGAAAATGACAGAGAAGCAACGTTTGTGAAATGTCATGATCACAAACAATCAGAGTGATTGCATGCTACATTTATCGTACATCAACGTCTCCTGCCATCAGCTGCCTTTTGAAGCTACACAAGTCCACAAAGTGAAGCAGGACTTGCTCCTAAAGTGAGTTTTCTTAACAACTTTTTGCAGTCCCTTGTTTTTGCAGTAGAGCTAGAGCTGAGCTAATTATTTAAATCCTGCACTAGGAACTCTCACTTTTTATTTCAGTGAGTTGTTTGCAGTTGTTTGCATTTATTTGCCAAGCATTTTTGTCTGTCTTAATCCCTTCTTTGGCAATTCATTACTGAGATTGTCTGAGCCCTGTGATGTAATTTTCTTTCTGCTTCTAGACTGGGTGTACTGGCTTTTCTAAAAAGGGAAGAGTAATGAATTGCCAAATTTGAAGCCAAAATATCAGCTAACTTGCTATTAGTTTCACAAATTAGCTGTGTCAGTCAGAATCTGTGGCTATAACAAACAACAAATCTCCCAAATCAAAGTAAATCACACTGCTTGCTTTCACAAAAATACAAACAAATCTATCAAAAATGCCATCTGTTCAAGCATTTTAACATAGCTGGTGTCTGTGATCCATGACTTTTTTTTACATTATCTAAAACACTCATGAGTCAGAACTATGCATAAGTCTTTCCGAAGATTTTCTGTGCACTTTTAAGGCAAAGAATCAAGGAATAAAGAAACTGGCATCTTAAATACATGGTGATGCTTCTCCTTGTGGCATCTTGAAGATGTGGTGCTGCACCTCATGACACCTTGAACACACAATAATACTTCTCCTTGTGGCATAATTTACTGTGGTTTTTACATTGCCCCCCAGGCACATGTGATTTTAGAAGCAAATAAGAAGGATGGTTGGCATCCAGAGAGCTCACTGCAATTTTAGCTCTCTTGGAGGTGAGTTCCACTCCCCGTGGGCTCAGCACCCCAGAGCAATGGGGACATTGCTGATAGAATTGTTGGGCTGATCTTTGGCATCAGAGAATTTCCCGTGATGATTTCTTCCTGTAGTAACATCCTTCTGCTTCTGGAAGGATCCATCCAGGAAAAGGGAATTTTTTGCACAAAAATCCAGAACTGTATCTCACACTTGTGTTACAAAAATCCCAGTAGCTGCATTTCTAGAATTATTTTCCGGGAAAGACTAACATGGTAATGACTTCAACTTGAAATTTGCATCTATCCTGTGATAAATACCTTGAGAAAAGCCTTATCTTTGTATTCATATTTGTGCCCTTAATTGCAATCAATATGGTGTGAAACAATTTGATTCCTGCATATACTGCATTATCCACTATAAGAATAAACTACAGGGCAGATTATGCAAATGCTGTTATATAAGGGCAGCAGTTACTGCAGTGTCTTCCCTGGTATATATCAGTGTACTGTAGCAATTAAACAGTATAGTGAAGCCATAGCAATTACCATTCTAAATTATAATAAGCAATTCAATATACACTATAGGATAAATCATTTCCTTATAGCAAGCACTGTATATGTGCCTCAGTTTTTATTCTAAAGCCCTTATTACTTGTCATCTGAACACTGTGCCACATGATTTATACTGCATGATTGTACTTTCAATGCATATTTATTATGTGACTTCTGCAAAAAAAGCCTATAATGATTGTAACTGTGTTAACTTATTATCAGTTTGCAGTGATATCCTAAAAAAAGAAATCCGTGGTGTAGTGGGAAGGAGAAGTACTGTGTGAATTATTTTTTGTATTTAAACCTACCCAGAACTAGACATAACCTTCATATAATCTGAAGCTTAATAAAGCTTCCCCATAATTTTAGGGGATTTAATTCAGAATCAAACACATGAACTACCAAGCTAAATTCTATTCCATTTTAGAATCAGCTTTCTTTCTAGCTAGTAAACAGATTCCCACTAAAACTTGTGCATGATTTTAATTACAGATAAGTTTCTCTTTAAAGGCCACAGCATTCATGCTCAGGTTGCTAAGCTGAATTCAATACATCTATATGTTAAAGGTAGCAAGCTAATGTGTAAACAGGGAAAATATTGGAACCAATTGCTGTTAATTTGGTTTTGATCAATTCACATTGACTGCACTTTACATGCAAATGAGAAGTGTGTTGGATTATTCCATCCGAAAATAGCTGAGATAATGAACTCTTTCTAAAAATCAAAAAAAAAAGAGAACAAAACAGAAACTGCAGAAAGAGAGGGTGGAAAGGCCTGTGTTCAAAGAGAAGCAAAGAATTACTGAACAATTACAACTTAGTACAGCTTAGTATAGTACAGATCTATGGAGCTGTTGTGTAGGGGCTCAAATGGCAAATTCTAGATCTTATTTGGAGTATAATGATTTCTTATGTATTAGGACTACTAAAAATTTATTGTCAAATTTAAAATAACTTTGAAAACTCTGTGTAAACCAGGTAAATGTGGAGAAGCAAATATGAAGCACATACAATGTAAAAACAGACAAAAAGAGAAAAGAATAAATGTGGAAGTTGCCATTTGGTAACATCAAATCTCCGCAAAAAATTGTTTTGTGGCTGGATATCAGGCCAAAAATTATGTCCTCTTCTTTAACTTTACATGTCTGTAGTCCCACCAAAGTAGGTAAAATATTTTGCATTCATGGCAATTGAGCTTTTAGGAGAACAAAGGAGCTTTTAACATCCTAATGACTTGAACAGCACTGCAAAGCATGTGAAGACACTTTTTTGAACATTATTTTTTTTCCTCAGTACTAATATTACCTTAAATGACCCAGAAGGGGAAGTAACCAAAATTGTGGGGAGTTGTGAAAACAAAAAGGACAGGTATATTTAACTGGTTAAGTTAGAAACATGACAAGAAATTAGCAAATGAGATGAAGTCCTAAAAAATGCAGAATTGGACACTAATCCAGAAGGAGAATATCCAAAGCAGATTTCATATCAGGAGAAAAGAAGCTGGAAAGCAATAATGACCCTAAAGTATATTACACATGAAATAATGCTCTTAGAAGTACATGGGTTTCAGCATGATATTTCAGCCCATGGTGAAATGGGGGTGTTCCACATAAAAACCTGGAAAAAGGAAACAGCCATTGGGGGTATGAGAAAGTTGGCAGGTTGTATGGCTCAGTCTGCAGCTTCAGCACCATCTCATTTTGAGCAGGAACTTTGCTCGGGAGCAGGACTGATATGGCAGCTGTAATCAATAAACAACAGATTCAGCTGGTTTGTGTGCCAAACGAATATATTCACTGTGTTTCAGTTATTATTGCTAACTTCCAAAATGCCAGCCAACCCCTCAAAAGATCAGAGATGTATAAAAAGGGTGTGGCCTCTTATCATCACACCCTTCTCTTCAACAGCTTGGGAGGGAAGGTTCAGTTCTGAGAACAATACTGGGTTATTTTGTCAAAAAATGTTCAAGTCAGTTCAAGTATTCTGGAAACACTTGGTTTAAAAAGTTTAGAGAACTGACCTTTTAAGTCATTTTTGGTCCTCCCTGTATTTTTTATGTAGAAGTCCTATTGGATTTTTGCTTTCTTCATGCTGACAGTCTGCAGGCTCACTGATTTCTCTGAGTGTGGATTCAGGTGGCATATAGCAGTGAAAATTGTGTGGATAGCTCTGAGCACTAAATTCCATTTAGCTAGAAAATAGGCATAGTTTAAACAAAACAAACTGAAGGATTGGATCATGCCTGTGTGTGTCAACTCTGATATACAGTTTCTATCTCTTTGCATGAGAGGAAGAATTAATCTCTGTCATCTTGAGCACTCTGCTAAGGCTGCTGGCAAGGCATCTGTGGAGTTTGTGTTATGGTGCAGGTTTTTGTCTGCTGACCTGGACCATAACCCTCAAAATTCACAGGCAGGTCTATTAAGACTCCTCTTGGGATATGTGTGACAGAGCAGTAACTCTGTTTTATGAAAGCAACACTGAATGCTTTCAGAATGGCTTTCAAGTTTGAGACAAAATGATCAATATCTAGGCCATAGCAGAGTTTGCATAACTTCTAAAGAATATTTCCACGAGACACCTACTTGGTGGGTCTACGTGGTGTTGCATGAGGCTCTGGAGACTTCCTTGACTCAATTTCTCTGCTTATGTAATCCTTTCTTATCACATGCTGGCTCGGGGACTTGCATCTGGATCAAAAATAACAAAAAGTTCCTCTTGTTTTTGAGGTAGTAGCCTGCCTCATCTGCTGCTGCTGCAGTGATTAATTGATCTGAGCTACTGGTCAGTCACCCCTTTTTCAGTGTTCACACCACTGACACTTGGTAAATACATGCAAGATGTGAGCAACACATTTGTGGGGTTTGCCATGGGGTGTCAGATTCCAGATTCTGCTTTTCTGTGGATTTTGGCCTTTCCCCTGGTTGAGGTATCTTGATCTTTAGGATTCCTTGTTTGTATGCTTGGTCCCAAAACACTTCTGGACTAGGTGATATCCTTCAGTGGAGAAATTCCCATTTTTTTGTTTAAGAGCAATTTTAGTTTTATGCTATAATTGGTTGCAGTATCTTGTGTCCTTTTGCCATGGAACCACATCCCACCTTGATTTTCTTGTCTGGGACTGGCCTTGCATGATTTGCTTTTTTGCCTTAAATCAATTAGATATGTTTCTCTTTTCTGTTTTTGCCTTTTTTATTCTATTTTTTTTTTTTTAGATTCTCTTATAAAGATTCCATTTTCACTCATTGCACAACAATTGAAAATAGAGCCAGGAACTGAATCAGCAATTGATAATTCCCTCTGATTTCCCAGTACTTTGTGATTACAGATGGTCTGCTAGCCTACACCTTTTCCCTTTGAAAGGCTGATCTTTAACCTGTGTCATTGTTCCAGTATTAATGTTTGGTTTGTTGTTTTTTTTTTTAGTTGACTTTGCTATTTTTGGATGCAGTTTTCCTTCACACAAAGACCTTCTTCCAATGACTGCAGTTTATATGGGGATTTATTTATAATTATTTTATTTCTAGGTGAACTGGGGGAGTAGATTATCTTATATTGCCAGTGTCACTTAAAATAGCAATAGTATAAAGCAAAATAAGGTCTTCTAATTTTTAGTGACATTTACTGTATTTTTGAATGCATGATGCCTTTGGTGAAATTCTTGTTCTGTTAATAGAATGTTTTCTTATTTCTTCCCCCCTCCCATAAAAGTTTACTTATAATAATTTTGTAAACTCAGCAGCAAAATATAGGTGCCAGGCCTTGAAAGTCTTTTACAGTGTTTTTTAACAATGTACATATTGTAGGTATGTGATTTTTCACTGGTAAATGAAAATGCCAGGAACTTACTATAGATTACTACAACTTTGCCTGTAATAACTTTAAATCCCATTATGATCATCTCATTTTACAGCATGCTTTGTTTCTAAGAGAAATATATCAAGGGAATAGCACGCCAGTTAATATCCTTGGGAGTAAAGATTTCACAGCAAATACAGCAGTTTTACAGAGAAGGAAAAAGCCAGCAGAGGATGATTGTTTAGCCCTGGGTCATCTACTGGGAGTCCCTGGCTTTCCCTGTATTGTGTAATATATAATTTAAATTTACTTACACTGAATTCTTTTGTAATGCTTTACCTGTGGTTGTACCAGGGAAGAAGAAGAAAAAAGAAGAAGGAAGAAGAAGAAGGAAGAAGAAGAAGGAAGAAGAAGAAGAAGGAAAATGAAGGAAGAAGGAAGAAGAAGAAGAAGAAGAAGAAGAAGAAGAAGAAGAAGAAGAAGGAAAACGAAGGAAGAAGGAAGCAGAAGAAGAAGAAGAAGAAGAAGAAGAAGAAGAACAAGAACAAGAACAAGAACAAGAAAAAGAAGGAGGCCTGGATAGGCTTCAGCATGTTCTATATTTTTTACAAAATAGTAGCCCCACCATGAGAATTCAGAGCAGTGCATGGGATTCTCTCCAGCATTAAAGGTGGTGTAAAATGGAGATAAAGAGCAATAGAGCAGTGGAAGGTCAATTATCATACTTATTCACCATAAGCATGGCTTTTTACACATCTTATGGCATTGACTCTCCCTCTTTTATGTTTTTGAGTTGATAAAGGAGTGAATTCCAGAACTATGCAAAATCTTGCTTGAATTTCAGACTCTCTGACATGCAAACCCCTAGATACCTCTCTGCTGTTGTTCCAAAATGAAACACATTCCAACCACTCTGAGCTCTTCAATACATAAGGATTTATCTGCATTGTGAACTGACTGTGATTTACTTTCCTCATGCTGAAAACATTATAGACCAGGATTTTTTGTCCCTTCAATGGTCAGAATGAGCATAACATCATGAAGGGCTGCTCTGAAGCACCAACATTGCCAAAAGTAGGAAAAAATTATTACTAGAAGGAACTTGAACCTGCTGTGCCTTCTTGAGGGTTATCACCAGGTTTGTTGGCTTGTGTTTCAGTGCTGGTTCCAAACCTCCTGTTGGTTCAAGAGATTGAGGTGAATAAATTATTTATAAGGTTTTCTGAATTTAACTTTTTGATTCCATCCCAACAGGGCATAACTGTGCAGATGGTGAAAATATATCTGCATAAAAATTTTGGAACATTTTAAAAAGAAAAGAGAATACAGTATTTAAGATGAATACAGACAAAGCATCTTCATTCCCTGAACTTCAAACTGTTGTCTTTTAGTTTTGATGAGAAATCAAGGTTTTATCTGGATTTCCATGTTCAGAATTTTTTTTAATAAGCACTTTAGTCCTAGAAGCATATCAAAATGTTTTGGAGTTTAGAAGTTTTTATTGCCCATTTTACAATAGCAGCAGATATTTTTACATTTTAAAACCTCTCTTGTAGTATCAGCAGCTCAAAAATTCCAGCACTATTTGAAATATTTGAAAGTAAAATGATCAGCAAAACTAAAGCTGATGTTATGGATGTCTTTTCTTTGCCAAAACTGAGGGACTTGCCTGAAGCAATAGGGAGATTTGAAAGAGTGCAATGCTATATACAGGCTTTTCATAATTTAGAATAAATTAGTGAAATAAATTTTCTTATATCTCTTTAAATAAAAGTAAGAGCATAGAGCATCTTCGAGAGTTTATCCCAGTTATGGGGAATAGCTTAAGGGCTGTGTTTGAGAATAAAGGAATCCAGCTCCCCTTTCTTAGGTGGTCTGCAGACCACCTGCTGCTGGAAGCTGGTGACCAGCTTTGTTTCTGGCTTCTGAGATGAATTATTCCTTCCACACTGCAGGCAAGCTTCTGGTACAGGACTGCTATTTCCTCAAAGACTGGCTCAAAGTTCACAACTTTTTGGATTGTCTTTATTACCCCATCACAGACTTATTCATATTGAAATCTCAGTTACGTAATATAGGGAGTACTGCTGTGAAAGCTGTATGAAATATCCAAAGTTAAAAGCAAATTCAACACCTTGGTGAGACTTCCCAGGTAAGACCTTTGATTGCAAATTGCTGTTGATGGAAGAACAACCACTGCAAAAAATCCACATCTGTTACCTTGTCTCTGTATCTCCCAGAGCTTCATCTTTGAAGCTGATACTTCAGCCCATAGTCCCTGGGGATGATGTCTGCAAAATGGTCCCAACCTCACCCTATCTGTCTCATCTCATTGCTCATCTGCTGGGGAACACGAGCTGAATCAGGACAGCAAAATGACCCACAATTTATACCCTGTTTCTTTTGGCTTCCCAGAGGAACTAGTTTTAACATTTGACAAAATCAGTGTAGCAGCTTGTTGTATGAAGCAGAAACACAAGATCACTTTTAGACTGTAATCATGAGGTTTAAATGTCCTCAAAATACCATTAAATGTTTATTTTTTCCTAATATGCTACAAAAAATATAGACTTGAACATTGTTGTTAGTTGATATGGTGAAACTGATAACAGTAATCCATTGAAGGATGTGTCCATGCTAAATCCTTTTGTAGAGAATTTTAACTTTTTTTTTTTTCCAATTACACATTTTCATTCTTCTAATATATTAAGAAAAGCTTGGATTCCTTAATAGGTGTCTGCACAGCATGTAGTCTTGACAGAGCTAGGAACAACAATTGCTATGTTTTTAAAATGGAATGCTTTGTAAATGGTTAGATTAACCACCATTTTAATATAATTTTTTTGCAAGTATTGGTTTGATAGTTCACAATAACGTGTAAATGTTAAATTAAGCTAACCTATTTGTTTTTGTCCTGGCACAATTTCACAAAATATAAAACCATTTTTATAACAGCATGGGGCTAATACACTGATTATCTTTCCATGTAGAGCCAGAAAAAGGCAAATTGGGAAAGAAGTCTGTGAAGATTTTTGTAATGGAATAAGCTTAAAAGTAAAATTTCATGCCAAGCAATTTGCACTGTATTTTTCAGCCTTGTGCTGTAGTTGCAAATGAAACTTATTTTCAAGTGTTTTCATAGAATAATAGAATCATAGAGCAGGTTGTGTTGGAAAGAACCTTAAGGATCATCTCATTCCAACCCCCTGCCAAGGGCAGGGACCCCTTTCACTGGACCAGGTTGCTCAGAGCTCCATCCATCCTGACTTTGGATGCTTCCAAGAGAGGGAACAATCAACACATAATTGGACTGTTCTCACATGTCCCCACAGACACAGACGGACGTGGACCATTGTGCCACTTCATGTATATTTTATTTTCTGCAACAAGATGAAATTTTTAAAGAAAAACTTTATCCAGAAGAAACAGTGATGTGGAGGAACTTCAGAAATTCAGGTACTTCTAGTCTTCTTGCTCTGGGCAAATCTTATAGGTCTTGTCTTTATTTTAGAATGACATCACTGTGTTCACACTGGACTGAGTACCCTCTGGAGGCAACTTTGGCTGGTGGCATCCCTCGGGCTTCTTTTTGTTTCTTAAATATTATTTAAGAATATTTAACATTCTTACAGGAACAAGTAATCTGCAAGTGCTGGTTTTATGTAACCAGGGCCAGGTTGTATCCCATGGATGTGGCAGAATTAGTTTTTCAGCTGAGTGGTGCATCAGTGAATCTCACCTTCATCTACCTTCATCTTCAGACAGATTCAGTCACAGACCTATAGCTAGCCATGGTACTGTTCAGCTTCAGAAAATACTTTATTTTTATTGTCACTGCACACCTGCAGGCTCAGTTCAAGTCAGCTGTAGGTGAAAGAGTAAAAAAGGATACAACAGGGGAGAGTGCCTGAGGGTAGACACTCTGATTTTACCAGAGGAGGCTTAGGGAGATCTGATGTTGTCCCAAACATCATAGGAAGGTTTTTTTACAGGTTTCAGTGGATTCATCCCATAAGAGAGAAGTGCACAGGCAGACAGTGACAACTATTCTGTTTGTAACTGACCTCTTCTTTAAGCATGATAGACTTTGTGTTTATCCCTCCCAGAAGAGCACTGCTGATATCCAGGACTCCTCAGCCTTGCTGGCCAGGGCTTGGTGAAGTCCAGGGACTGGGAACTGAGGTTAGAGAAATTTGGTATGCAATGCCCAAGATGTGAAAGCATAAACTCAAGGGAAGCCAGTATGGCATCAGCATATCAGTATGGCAGCTGCTTACATCTGCTGTTTAAAACTTTGGCCTGTGGGCATACAGAAGCAGCGAGTCAGGTCATGCAGTTACAGTTGTCCCTTCTGGTCCTTGTCCTGGGGGACTCTGGTCTCAACCAAACTCTTGCAATTCTCCAGAGAGATCTTGCCAGTTGACCTTCACACTGTGGTCTCACTGATGAATTTACTCAATGCACCGCTAAACCTCTGTGATGGTGTTGTGGCATTGTTTCTCTATCAGCCAAAGCACCAGAGACTGGTTGTTGGGGAGTCATGACACCAAACAGGTGGACCCACACTCAGGTGGCACAAATAATTCTATGAAGCGTTTAGCTGAAGTAATTTTGGCTGAACGATTTCCTTGCAGACCTAATTGAAAGGAATGCCTGAAGATCTGTGGTCTTTCTTTGCAGCAGGGAGGATGGTTTGGCCACTGGACACATTAAATAACCTCTGCATCATTTTTGGACTCTTGACTGGGTTCCTGCTTGCTGCATGCATTCCTGTTTCAGAGGAATAGAGACAAAAGAATCTAACATTGTTCTGGACTAATAACAGGATGTCTGAATGACACTTATTTGCCAGACAAATACTGAGGAGATTAGAAGAACTAGAGTCACTTCCCTCCTAAACTTCTGTGGAGCTCATTAGAAAAATTGCTTATTTTCCACAGCACGCCAACCATGAGTTAGTGAAGGATGGAGAGGTGTGCTTTGCATTTTGACTAGAACCCTTTGTTTTATTAAAACAGTAACGAATTTTACATCAGCATTTCTTAGTAGTAGTGGCAGATCACGAAACACTGTTTTCCTCATGTTCATGGAATGGCTTTGGATTACTTAGCTTCAGGAAGCATGGTGGAAGCTGTTGCACTAAATGCTAGAGGAAACTTTGATCCATCAGACACTATGATGTAGTTTGTTCTGAAAGATCTGTGTCCTGTTATCGTGAAGAGCCCAGTCCTGTGCCAGGTAAAGAAAACAGAATGGTTTTGACTCATCATAGGAAACCAGGAGGTGAAAGCATTGGATACTTTCTTGGACTTGGTGCTTTTCTGGTCTTCTGTTTCTCTTTACAGGGGCACTAGCTGAGGACAGATTGATGAGGAAACCACATTTATTGTATCATTTGCAAATTTTAATGCCAGCAGCAAATTCTGGGGCACACTGTGGGTAAAGAGTGAGCTTAGAAAACAATCTGGGGTGGTTTATGTGGAACATAATAATTTTTTTCTTTTTCATGCTATAGCTCACAGGTTTACTTATCAGTAAATTAATTAATTGGACATATTTGAGTGTGTTTTCACAAAAATGTTTGCACTATATGATGCCCCCCCCACTTTTTTTTCCCTGCAAACTGCCATCACCAGTGATTTGGAAGTGTAGAAAATAGTATTATAAGGGAACAGATGCGAACAAAAGGGGTGAAATTGAATGTATTAGTATTCAGCAGTCTGCTTTTGATTACCTCTGACTGGAAAATATTTGGGAGCCACCAGGGTCCCCTCAAGTGTTATGATTTCGTAAATTCAACCCTCGTGTGTTGGGATTCAGGCTCCCTTATTGAAATTGAATTGATATTTTGTAAACTTCATTTGTGAATAATGTGATCTGACAGGGACAAATGCGAGGGAGAATTGTTTTCAAACCTTCTCCAAATGAAACTTATTATTGGGTAAATACAGATTTCTTTGTCTCTTTTCCTCTCTTTCTATCCTGAGCGTCTTCATGGCCTGAATATGTATCAACTTTTCCAAGGTAATTGAATTGATTCAGTCATGTGTGGGCAACAGAAATGGGCAATAGAATATATTCCTGATGGGGAAAAATTGAAAAGTAGAAGGATTTCTACTCAGGTGCAGGGCTGGGAGGGTCACAGTGCTATCAGAGGAGAGAGACACACAGGAGCTTCTTTCTGATTATCTCAGCTTTGGCCATTCTCTCCCTCAATAATCGCCCTCTGATATAACGCCGGCTTTCCAATTTTGCTGGCCAGCACCATGCCTCAGATGTGTTACATATTAATTTCCCTTTGCAGAAAATTTGCCAAGCTTTAGCTCAAATTCAGTTAGTCGGATTGATGAAAGTGGCAAAAGGATACGACATTTACTGATTCTCCCTTTTCACCTTTGATTAACTCAACCTGTGAATTATTCTTGCCCTGTCAGTGCGCCATTAAACGAGCTGGGGCCAAGGTTGCAAGTTCATACTTTCTGATGTAACTGAGAGAAAATGCGTTGAGCCATGATTTGTCTGACAGAGACCTAGGATCATTTCAATGCTGTGTTGCCATTATTTTAACAGGTCAACCCTTGGTGAAATAAAGAAACAAAAATAAATGCTCCATCTTCCTCCCCATAATCCTAATTTCTAGCTCATATCTCTGGCACCTGCTGGTTCCCAGTGGTTCTCTTGTGGAAGAAGTCACGGTCCTTGTTCCAGATGGACTGGAAAAGTCCATCCCTCCCTCTATTGCTTGATATTTTCAAATTAAATCTTACTAGTCTGTAGTGTTTGGATACCATAGGGATTGCTGCCACAGGCTGGAATCTAGGTACTTAACTTTTTTCCCTCCCCTTTTTTTTGTTTTGCTCTGCCACCACATTTCAGGTTTGATCTCTTCTGGAAACACCAATCCCTGGTGCTTCATAGTGCTGTAGCACTTCATTCTGTCAATGAAACTAAAGGAAGAGAACTTCTTTTCCATGTCTTACTGCACTGCTTTGACAAATCATGTCCAGGTTTTGGCTGCCTTTTTAGTTGGATGAGAGTCTTAATTTGTGTCTTGTAAAGTTCAGGGGTTTTTAGATGGTGCAGTAGAAACTTTAATGTTGCCATTACAGCTTGTTTATCGGGAAGATTGTCAGTTTTGATTGTCATGTTAGGCGACGTGTTTAAAAGACATTTTCCATAATGATGTTGGGCATGTATAGAGACCTTTCAAGATTCCAGATGTTTCAATCTGTGCAGCATTGGTGACTGTGGCATTAAGCAAAGGGGAAAGGTTTGGGTTAAAGTGGCAGGAGGCAATGAATTAATAACTTTTGCCCCTATGTTTTCCTCTGAAAAATGTGCCATGAATAATTTGCCCTCTGGGCCTTGCAGTAAGGATACATGGCTGGCAAATCCACACAGATTTGTCTGTGTCACAGTGTCCTCATGCTGTCAGGATCTCATGGAAAACACCTGCATTCAGCTCTCATGGTTTTTGAGCAGTTCAGGATCTGAAATAGTAGTGAAACACAGTGAGAGTGTTTGCTGTCATTAGCTGATCTTTCCATGCTACTTCTGGTAAATCATTACCAAACTCAGGAGAGATCTGGATTTGGTTCCTTCTGTGCATGACTCAATAGAACTTTTACCAGAAATGCTTTCTAAGAGATTCATCACAAAAATATCCCGTTTCCCATTTTTTCCCTCCCATAAACTACATTTCTGGTTATACCCAACGGCACAATTTGGAGCATGTCTAACGAGAATTCTCCTATCCTTTCTTAGGTACATATCTGCCATTTGCAAATTATGCACTTCAATACATCCATCATAGCCCTGAAATAGTTTAAATAGTTTTAAAGTATCTCCTTTCTAGGAGAGCTGCAGTTGTGTTCAGAACTGCAGCCTTGTCTGCCTCAGTCTTTCCTGTGTAATTTATATATCAGCTTATAGCTGTTGAGTAGAAAGAACTGGTGAAAGTAGAGAGCAGTGAGGAGAGGAATTGGTGTGCTGAACTCTCCGGGAAGGGTTTCCAGCTGACATGCAGGAAATATTGCTCGTGGCTCTTCCATCACTCAGTGAACACAATTGGCTTTCTGTAATTTTCCACAACCAAACTGGGCTTCCCCAGGTCAACAGCCCGGATGTACAGAATCGTCAAGACAAAGCATAAAACGCCCTCGCAATAACCCGTGTGACTGAAAGTGTAATGTAGACATACTCCTAACAGCCATTCCTTGTGGAAAGTCACCTTTGGAAAGTACTAAAATCACTGACCATTAATAATGAGGCCTACCTTGCAAATTAGGTTATTTTAAATACATCAAACAACTTTTTCAAATGAGAAAAAAAAAAAGAAATTATATATATCATGGTAATGTTTTCTATCTTTATATAAGTTATTAATTTGTATACTTAAAAAAAAAATTGAGTCTGTTCATAGGAACACTTTATATTCTCTCAGGCTTAAAAGAGCTCTAGCTATGGCCTGCTAACTCTTATGGCCATGAAGAATGCATGTCTTGGTTATAAATGGTATCCACTTTAGCTTCATAGCTTAGAGCTGAATAAACACAGAATCACTGAATTGTACTCAATAGCTCTGTTTATACTGTATTTTGTTAGCATCTGACATAAATCAAGCATGATTTGATTGACTATACCCAAAGTAGAGCTGGAATAAAATAATGAGGGTGTTTGTTAGCAGAGCTGCCAGTCTTTAGTAGTAATGACATTTAACGTAATAGGTAGCTGGTAGGTTAAAATGTGCTTTTTATTTGTTGTACATACATTTTATAAAAGAAAGATGTAGTAAGTCCCAGGGTGCAATTTTTCACACCACCCCTCCAGATAGGAAGCTAATTAAAAACAAGGCAAAAAACTGATCATGAATGAATGCATTGGCCATTGTTTAGTGTTATACAGAAGTGTACAAAAAAGATCATTAAATTCCATTCATCACTTTGGCTTTAAATTGATGCAAAAGACTTCTGCTTCTGTGCATAAGGTGGAGGCTAAGTAGGAAGGGTGTTAAATCAGCTTGAGAGTCTTGGGGAAGAAAATATTTAGCAAGAGGAATAATAAAAGACAGAATATGATAATATTGCTGTAAGGAGTGTTAGCTCGTTTGTTTTGAATGCAATTCTGAAAGGTCAAGATGGAGGTAATATAAATGTTAGTACTAAAATCCAGAGGGTTTGAATTTTTCAGTTCAGGTACTTGGTGTCATTGCAATAACCAAATAAATTTTTATTATCTTCAGGTTTAAAAGTCTGTTTTTAAAAAGTCTATTGTTATAAATTTTAGAATTAATGACTTACGAAATTGTAAAACACTGTTTTAAAGTGGAATTTAGACTAGAAGTTTACAATTTAGATTTTGACTGGTTACTTTTTATTTTTTTAATGTATTAAACCTCTTTTGAATGTTTCTCCAAGTAGTGGCTGAAGAACAGCTGAACAGACTGTGAGCAAGTGCACTTGGATGCTAATTAACTGATTTGCGTAAAGCTATTTTCTACAGGCATTGAGAGCATACAATCATTATGGCCATAAAAATTGACTTCTGTTTGTAACACATACTTCTACTGGAGTCATAAAAATTATTCTTGGCTCTCATGTGTGCATGTAGCTACAAACTGCTAATAACGCTGCCACTTGCACCTTGTCATAAAATACTAATTGCTTATTGACCAGGTCACAGAATTTGGGCAAAAAGTAGATCTAATACAAATAACGAAGTCTGGAAACCATCCTGCCTCCCCTAACAACACAGAGTGTGGTTCAAACCCTGAAAAGAGATCCTGTGACCTGGACACATATTCCACAAAAGGATGTGGGTCACAGAGGGGACTGTTTGCACAGTTCCACACCTGAAACTGCTTCTCTTTGCAGCATGAGGGCAATTCTTGGGGAAACCCAGCCTCAATGCAGTCCTATAGAAGGAACACCCCTATGGAGAACGGGCCTGGCAAGGCATTTGCATTCAAATAACTGAGCAAACTGGATCTATGTTCCTCCTGCTGAACTTCATCCTGTGTTGTTAAGTATTGCTTGTGTTCCTGACTAAGGCCTCAGTGCAAAGGTGCTGAAAACCACAGAGATTTCAAGGGCATGAGAAGGTGTTAGGAGCTGGACTGCCAGTGAATCAATGCACAGGAGTTCACTTTCTGCTGCATCCTGATTCCGCACAAAACCAAGTTGGCCCCAAAAGAGAGAAGTGCTTCCCCAGCAATGTAAGTGAAAGTGAAAGGCAAGATGATGAAGAGGAGGAAGGATAAGAGAAAGGAGAGTGAAACTTTCCAAACCCTGTTTTCCAAGGTGTTTGTCTGTGCTGCCATGTACCCACATGTGCTTTGTTCACTGTTGTGCTCAGGTGGGCTGGCAGATGTGTGGTGACACGGGTGCAAGTGGGTCTGCTCAAGTGTCTGTGCAGACAGTAGGGCTAGAGAGAAAGATGCAGCCAGAAATCCCTGTCCAAATGAACAAAATCCACTCAATTTTGCTCATTTGAGAACTCAGGTGAAAACTTACTCTGTCCTGAAGTTGGTGTAAAGTCTTACACCCGTGTTGGTCCACATTGGAGACGTTCAATATCAAAATGTCATTAGTTTGCCATGACAAGCACCAACCACAGTGCAGCATGCTGGGGTAATCAGACTGTCTCAGTATTTGGAGGGGAACAAGGCCAGGGTTCTGTTCTATCCCTGGTGCCCTTTGGTTGGTGGTGCTCCAGGAGTCATCCAACAGATGAGAACACACAAGAGAGCCAGTGAACAGCCCTGGGGCTGTGGGCTGCAAGGTGTTTTAATGAAAACATCAGCCACTTGGCACAATTTGGCACACTTCAGTAAGTAAATAAGTGAGTTTTGAGGCGATTTAATGAGTCAGCTGAGGAAAACTTTACCAATGTCCAAAGATGGCTCTGACTCTCTCAAAGGCAGGGAGGTGATGGAAGGAGAGGAGCTTTGGTATCTTTCATTCTGTTGCTTCTAAAGCACTCCACATTTTGTACAGCTCTTTAGTACGGCTGGGGAGGAGGTGATGTTATTTCTGAGTGTCTAACAAACAATTTTTGTCACATTCATCAATGGATTACACAGCACTACCTGACCACTGAAAACAAGGAAAAACCACTGCTACTATGCTGTTAATAACTCTGGTTATGAGCAGGTTAAAGCAATTAGACAGACTTTGGCAATAGAAGTATCAAGTGGAAAACAAACAGTTTTGGATTGAATCCCTTCATTAAAATGTTATTTATTCATGATAACAATCTTGTTTCTCACACGCAGGCACTGTAGGGGTTGCTTTATTGTCTCTAAGAGGTTAAAAATAAGAGTGATGCAAAAATACTCACTCGCTGTTAAAGATCAAGGCATCGAGTGACATATTTAGTGCTGGGGGAGTTTTTTGGGTAATAAGGTTATCAGTTCAGAAGTTTATAGCTTAAACTCATCCTTTGGTGTCTTCATTTAGCTGCTAGGTCAAGAGAGTGTTTAATATGTCTGTAGTGCAGACAGTGCCATGTCATCTGTACAATGGTCCTAAAAATCCATGATTTCAAAAATGTATTCTAAAGGTAATAGCTATTTCAAGCCATGATTGACATAAGCTGACTTTCATGGGCTGAACATCCTCCTTTTTTCCCTGAAGTTAACAGAGTTGCATTAGGATATCATGAGCAACAGGAAAATCTGATCACTGGAAAGAGATGATCACTGGAAGAGACCATGAAAACAATTTGGTGGAGTAAGTCCAGATGTGTGACCAATTGTCTTAGTGATTATGGTGAAGCAGTGGAAATTAATGCCTCTCACACCCCATGTTTTGAAAGATGAGCTAAATGGTTTGTATTGCACATCTTGCTATCCTGCCCAAGGTACAGGAGGTGGGAAGATGCAATTCCAGGTCACTCTTCATAGTGTCACAGACAGTAACACATAGGAGCAGATCCTTCCAAGACATCTCATCATCAGAAATCCTGAGAAGTTGGTTTTGCTTCCAGAAAAAAAGAAATAAACAGAAATTCATTCCTTCATTTGAATGGAAAGGGCTTATGTCAATAACTCAGAGTTCAGGTGAGATCTTGGCCTCAGAGGATTTGCTACAAGGTTCTTATAATTTTATTGCTATGTTTTACTGTTCTGTTTGTTTTCCTAAAGTCTAAGATTTCAGATCAGAATTCTGATTTGAAGGTGGTGTTCTCCTTTCTCCTGACTAATTTTCTCCTGCATTTAGAAAGCCTATTTTTGCAGGCCACTGTTCCAAGAAAATCCATCTTCTATTAAGATATCTGTGTTTATTGAGACTTTTTAAACTTCAGATGGGCACCTAAAGTGCCTTTGAAATTCAGTGTGCCATAGGTTGAGCATGATGATAATGATCTGGCAGCTGCTGTTTGAAAAATTTGATTCAATTTCATTTAAGACAGAATTTGCAAAGCCTTGTACAGTTATGTGTATTCAACACACACACATTTTATTGAAAATTGGGTATTTTACTCTCTTAGGTAGTTCTGAAAATCTCAGCCTAAATTTTGTTTAGAATGATATATTTCCTTCAAGGAAATTTACCCACCACCCTTTTATGGGGAAAATGCTTCTCTCAGAGCTGTGTGGTAGAATTCATCATTGATATTATGTTCTCCCCACGTGCATGAAAAGCAGAGCTCTTTTTCCTTGCTTTATTTTCCTTGTTCTCTATTTCTTTTTGTGGTGCATTTACCTCAGCAACTATTACCATGGTGCTCCAATCAATACAATGTCCAGTGCCCTGTATAATATAGTCCTAATTTTTTTCACTGGACACTTCCACCATAAGCCTATACCTAATAATTAAAATCTTTGTGTATTTTTTGCACAAGTTCCCTATTTTCCTTTCTGATGCATTCAGGCACTGTGAATTGTTCCCTGAAGCCAAATCTATACTTTTTATTGTTATGTGAATATTCTGCTCATACTAGATATTACGCTTTTACTTCCTATTCAATAAATATCTATGACATTCAGCTCAGCAATGAGTATTAGTCTGTCAGAACACTAATTTATGGTGGGAATAGTGTAATATCAAAAGGTTTATGGATCAGAAATGTGTAAATATGAAGTTCAATCAGTGGCTCTTCTGTGAATTAAATTCTAAACAAACATTCCATTCCAAAATTTGTTTGTGCATTTTTTTTATCTGCTGTTTGAAAACTGATCTGAAATGTCAGGTGATTTATGAGCTTAGGAGACTCTTATTTGACATTTTTCCTTCTGCATTTTGTGACAACATATAAGCCATCAGGTTGTTGAGGATGAGAATACATTTCAGTTACTTCATTGGGATATAGCTCAATATTAACTTTCTGGTCTGCTGTCTTACTGAACAATGCCTGTTCCTCTGACAGTTCATTTAGATATTGTCATGGTGTTGGAAGCTTTAAAGGGGTTAATGAGGTATTTATTCCATTATTGTTATTGGAAATTACAGTGTCTAGAACACTTACACAAGAAGATTAAAGATAGATGCTTTAGACCACTTTCTATAGTCTGATAGGCCATTATTTTCTGGTTCATAACACAAAATAGTACTTTTCATCAAGGAGCTCATATTCTCTAGATGATTCAAAAATTCACAGACCAAAACCAATGTAAAATATTAAGTTCCTAATACTTTTTTAACCCCAAACAAGTTCGAATGCAAATGTTTTAATCAAACAAGGTGAAAGTGTCACACATATTTCTCTTTTGTGAAGACTAACAGTGGAAGGGGTGCCTTGACACATTGGAGTAAACCTCCCCTAGCCTGGCTTCTGCTTCTGGCTTAGCAAACATGGCAAACTCTGCTGCTGTTGATAGTTTGAGTTGTTTTGTACAGGATTTAAAACTTTGTTGTTTCTCTGATTTCCAACAGGAAGACATTGAGTCAAGTCTTTCCTTGGGGTGATGAGCAGCAATTTCACACTGGATGGACAACACTCACAGTGTGAGTTGTGTGGTGTGTTTGAGATATTTAGAATCCTGTCCCTGTGTGCCTTTTGAATAGCGTGAAAGTTCCTGATGTACTTTTTCAGTCATGAGGGCCTGGAAACCATTTCCTAGCCTTCCAATCTGTTCTGGTTGTGCAACATGGTGATGAAGCTATCAGAGATCTGTAAGGGTTTTCTTCATGGTTTAGAATTAATAGAGCCAATCTTTGCAATCTTTCATGCTCACACTATATAAGGAATTATGCAACCAGTTGTTATATTAAATGATAGATACCTCCTGGTAACTAGATCTGGAGCACATCTAACAGCAGATGAAGAGAGAGAGAGAGCCAGGGAGAAACTTATCTCCATCCTTTCAGAAAATCAAAAGCCATATGGAATGGTCTTGGGAAACTTGTTCTGGGTGATCCAGCTTGAGCTGGTTACCTTTCTTCAGCTGCTTAGCCATGCTTGGACAGGGGAGTTGGACAGGATCATCTCCAGAAGTCCCTTTCAAACTCAACCTGTAATTCTGGGAGGAGCCCTTAGAGGCTCCCCTGCCCCTTTGCACCCCTGCATGCACAGGATGGGCAAGAGGCACAGCAGGACATGCTCCAGGAATCTCTGCTTCTTACAGCTCCTTCCACAGGGCAGCACCTGTGTGTCTGCCCAGATCTGTTGAGAAATATGAGCCTACTGCTGACAGTAGGCTTTATTTCCCACACTTATTTGTTGTGGTGCAGTTCAATATCTCAGTCTCTCATTGCCTGGATAGGTTTAAGGGCTGTACTGTCCATGGAGGATGCCATCTGTAGTGTCCTGCCTGAGGCACAGCCCTTCAGTGCCACCTCAGATGTCTCTGACAGGGTCCAGGACTCTTCACACTTAGTTTGGTGTCTCCTCCTTTAAAGCATCCTTCCCTCTTTTCTTCCTCATTTTCCTCTTCGACACTCACCTGCCTTGTCCTATGGTCAATTACAAGAATCCACCTGTAAGGAAGAAACTTCGGCTCATCAGCATTTAGAAAATGGACTTTTTTTCTAGAGGAGGGATTTAGTCAGCATTTAGTTTACGTGCCAGGCCTTACAGTAATCCTTGAGAAAGGCAACAAGATAACAGGCTGCAAAACAATGTGGTCTAGAGCAGAGATGTATTGGGAGATATTCATGTAGCAGAAAACAACTTCATTGTAACAGAAATGAGTTTTCTTTTCACACAGCAATACAATGCATAATCTGATACATTCTCAAAATAGCTTTTTCATCCTGGATATTATTTTGGAAAAAGTAAACATAACTGAGAAAGTTTCTGCTTATAAACAGAAAAACCCAAACTATTTCTGGATTTGGGTATTGGTTGGGTTTGGTTTTTTTCCATTTATGAAGTGGGGATAGGTTATAAACCAGAAAAAAAAAAAAAAAAAGTATTTGTAGATTTTCACAGCTAGCAATGCCCATTTCTACTGGCCAGTATGCCCATGTGACTATTTCATCTTCCATGGTAACTTAAGCACAAGAAAAAAGCCTTTACAGTTCAGGGCACTGCTGCCTGGCCAGAGGTTTGTAGTAATTCATAGACATTTCACTTTCATTTTTCTAGAGCTGAGGAATTACATTCTGCTATTAAAATGGCTTTGTGAGTTGCCTGATGGAGTATATATATTCTCTCTGCCCAAAGAGATAAATAGAGCATCATGGGGAGCAGGGACTTCTTAATAGCAGGCGCTCTAAAGAATCCAATATGCCTTGAAAGAGAATATCATTGTGCTTCCCTTCACTCATCAGCTGCTTTTCGCATAGGAGCCTTTAAAAGATGTGGGCTAGCAAGAACTGTTTATCCTCCTTGGGCAGCAGCCACATGTGTTTGTCCTTTTGTGCAAGTTAAGGGCAAGAAAACCTCGTGAGTGGGTGGTTGCAAGGTGGGGCGAAGTGCGGGGTACCAGCTGCCAGATGTGTGTGTGAGAGGCTTGAGGAGCTCCCAGGCAGCAGCAAGTGGGCAGTTTGTGGGCAGCTCAGGTGAGGTTGGGATCTACTCAGTGGTTCATTGGGGTTGGTTTTAACAGCCCTGGTCACAGTGGCAGGATCTGAAGTACAACCCTGATGTGGAGAGCTGGGTAGAGCTCATGGGATTTTATAGTGCTCCTTCCTTTCCAGAGTCAGAACCCTACCTAGTGTTTTTCTTTTTTATTTTCAGGGTTTATTGATTTCCCTGCTTGACTGACAAAGGCCTGGAGGAGAAAATGAGAGTTTCTGCTGGGAATTTCTTTTTTAATGGTAGACAATGCTTGTCTAAGTCTTCCAGCTATAATAGAAAATGCTTCCATTAAAGCTAACTGGAAGAACTCAGTCTGGGGAGGGTCCTGGGAGGAGGTGGTGGGTGTTTATTGGTTTCCCTGCAATACGTGAGCTTTGAATGATTTGCATATATTTGATTGCAGCTAATTGAAGACTAGACCCAACTCATAGGTCTCAAAAGGAAAGGGAATGTTGTAGATTCAACAACCAGTAACAGTCAGGATCAGATCATGACAAAATTTAGCTTTTTGATTGAATTTCCAGGCTGCTTCCAAAAAAATATCATGGCTCCATTCCCCAGTTTAAACTGCTGTTCTCAAGGTAAAAGAAAAAGCCAAAAGGTAGTAGCATGTCTCTAAGCTGTTTTATTCCTCAAGTGAGACATAGGACCAAGTGAAAAAAGATATCAAAAATAATTTCCTTGGTCTTTGTGTCTTCAGACTCCAGTTTCCCCATCAGTGAGCACAGCCTTATATTCTCAGTGCTTCATAGGGGGTTATATTACGTTGACTTGAACTTCCATACATATCACAACAGCAAAGCTTTTTGCAGAATGGGGACTGTAATTCACCAGTGTGCACAGCATAAGCTGAGATTTGTGCATGCCAATAGCCATGTGTGGTCCCAATAACAGTGTCATGCTCTTCTTGGCATCCTTATAAACCTTCAGACAAGTCTGCAAAAATATGTTTTCATTCAGTATTCTACTTTTCTCTGTTCCTTTTTTAAAATAAGCCTTAAATCTTGCCCTTGCATTTTACAAATTGATAAGTGTCCTGACATTGCAGAACCTGGGGTAGATTGTATCAACCTTCATTCCTTCCCTTGCAGGTGTAGCCTTGCCAAATGTGACATGCCATTCATAACACAAACAGGATTTTACAATATGGAATACCAGGGTTTTGTTACTGGATAGAAAAGGAAGCTCAATTTTTTTTAAGTGATTTTGGGAGTGGGAGGAAAGAAAAGAAGTGGGTATTTATTAATTTTTTCTCCTAGTAAAAAACCTTTAGTTTCAAATTCATAGAAGGGCCTATCTTTGGCACTTAGGGTCAGTGTCTGTCTCAAGGCAGTGGAGCTGCACTGGTTCCCACAAGCAATGCCTCAGCCCTCCAAGTGACTTCGTAATTATAAATTCTTGCAAAAAGAATACAGAGTAAGTGTTGCTCTTTTAGAAGCTTATGTTAGAAGCTTATGTATAATGCCTGTTTCTCTGTTCATGCTATCTCATGTCCATAAGAAAAAACTCTGATGAAGTCAACATAGTTAGACCAAGTTAAAAATATTTTGAAAGGAACCCTTGGATTGATTCTGATGTATTAAATTTGTGCAGGTGAAATTATCCCACCCTATGTCTTTGCAGTGGTTATAATGTGTACAGACATCCCTGGTATTTTAACAAATACTCTGAAGTTGATTAATAAATTGTACATAATTGATAACCATAAATCAAGAGTTACACCACTGAAATCAATGGTGCCAAACAAGTCTCAGGATGCAGCAAATGAAGGAAGGCCCATGAACAGTTCAGCCTAACAGAAAAATGAATGGTGCTGGTTCCAAAGTTATTTCAACATTTGGGTTTGGCATTATCTATGTGATAGGAGAGATCTTCAGTTAGGCTACACTGCTCTAGTTTTACTGGTGCTCCTGGGGGAAGGACAAGTTCTACAATTTGTCTATATTTTTGGTTTTCTGGCTGCATACATATGATTTTAAGTCAGCCTTGTCTCTGGATTATCTACTGATTTTTGCATGTTTAGACACTTTGCATATGTAACTGCTACATTTGCAGTTGCTAATCAAACTTTGCCAATTAGGATTACTGGAAGAAATCCTCTTGGCTGAAGTAGTTCTGCATCCAAAGATGTGATGGAACAGTCAATGCTGAAATCCTGTGACTGGGAATGCTACAGTCTGGGAGAGCTGGAAAATAGTTTTATTTTCATAGCATGCAGAAAAATATGCCACAAAAATATTAATCATTAAGAAAACAATTTAAGAAATGGTTTTGCTGGGATGTAGTGCTACAAAAAGGATGTAGTGGTGTAGAAAAAAATCAGCCCATTATTTTTTCTTTTAGATGAAATAGTACAATTTCTATATTGACCTGTATTTTTCAGACAACACAAGTTCTAAATTGTTTTTAATTTGTTTTTACTTTTCAGATATTTGGATATGGAATCTTTTGTAATAGAGCTCTATACTTGAAACAGTTGCATTTTACCAGTGATTGCTTTTAATTACTTTGCTCACTTTTTTGGGCATTTTTATTGACTAATGAATGTCTGAAAAGGAAAAGGAAGTCTCTGCAGGAGCTGTGTGCAGAAAAGCATTCTTCAAGGCAAGAGTGGGATCAGGCTGAATTTTGTGGTCCCTCTGAACCTATTTGCAGTTTTTACAAAACCTTCACAATTTACACTTGAAGGCATTGTGGCTATTGTGAGTGATGGGTCATGGCCAGCTTTCCATGGCTGGCAAGTCAGGTGTCCCAAGAATTCAGTATTGAGCACTTTGCTTTGAAAGGATCAGCTGAACAGCAGCCAAGGGTGGTTACTGCTCTGCTCACTCTGTGTGTCATGGTCATTTGATTGTGAATCTGGAAAGAAATTTATTAATTTCAATACGATTCCCTGTTCTGTTTACATCACATATTTCACCCCAAACAACCCCTGTGACTCTCAGAGAAGAAATGAAACTCTGAAATACACTGTCATTTCCTTAGACTTGAGGCCATGGCTGAAGCATGAGAGTGTGATGATGGGAATTTCATGACTGATAACTGTATCATTAAAAGCTCAAAATTAATCACTGGGTATCACTATACTTGAAGTAGTCTTTCTTGTTTAAAAAATTGATTAAACCCATCTTTAGGCAGAATATCTATTGCAAAGGAAAAATGTGAAAGAAAATTGATTTTGATTCCTTGTAGCATAAAAAAGTGATGATAATTTCTTTCCCTCCTACCAGTATGTAATCAAACATGAGCTATAAGGTCAGTAACAAAATTATTCTGCTTCGAGCTGCTAACATTCTTCACCCAAACCAGAGCTTATAAGGCAAGCACTCTTGACCTGTTTTCTGTGGTTTGCTAGGTTTTCAAGAAAGAAGGACGAGTCAGAGTGGCTGCACCAAAAAGCCCATGAAAGCAATAAGTGATCTGGATCTGCTCTGTGCAGCACAGAGTCAGCTGTGAACAACTTCAAGGCACCCTTGACTCCAAGCTATGCATGATTTATGGGGGTATCTAACCCTAAGAGCAATGTGGGCAGGCCACTGCAGTGATTAAATCCTATTTGAATGTTTTGTTAGGATAGCTCCTGACAGGACAAAGGGCTCCTTATTCCCTTGTGACAGCATCTCACACACAGCCTTCCTTCCTTGGATTTCTCCGTACTAATCACCCCTAAAAACTAAATAACAGGTTTCTGAAAGAGCCTGAAGGAGGAGTCCTAAGGCAAATGGTTAATGCCTGATCTCCCAGACACAGGGCTAATTAACTGAATCTTTAAAACATCATGATGGGGATTTTCTGCATGCAGGTATTCTCAATTATCCCGTGAATTCAAGAGCTGCAATTCACAGTAATTAGCACCACATGTTCTTTGCATAGGACAGGACTGTACAAGGGGAAATAGCTGGTGAAATGTGAAATCCCTCAGTTAAATTGTACCTGTGAGTAAATCCATAGATTGAGGATCAGAAACAAAGAAGTAAAACGCATTCTGTGCCTGATATACAGAGACAGCAGGACTAAACCAGCCAGATAAATCACACTACCAGGACTCAGGTATTTGCACACTTGTGTACACATTTGCACATGCAGTTTTCTTTCTTGGAGCATGTGGATAATTATCAGTGTTACAAGCTGCCAGCTTCACAGATGATGGGAGAGAGCTGGTATGCTTTTATCACCCTCAATTTTAGATCAACTCAGTCAGAATGAGTCCAGGTACTGCTGAAGGCAGTTGGAGCTGGAAATGACAGGTTAGCTGTGCTTCTGTGGTGCTGACAGCTAACACACATCCCCAGCCATGGGGCACTGGGCAGCCAAACTGGGCTCAATCTTCAGACCTAGGGAGCTAAAAGTGAAATATTTGAGTGTGTTTGTAAGGCACATTAACACTACCTTGATGTCAGTGAGGTTATCAAATTAGCACCGGGCTGCACAAAATGAGTATTTTGGTGACTGTGGATTCAGATGGTTATAGGCAGTCGATGGTAAAGATTAAACTCTGGGCTCAAACATGAAGACAAGTTATTCAGCATGGGGTTTGCTGATTGTCCGAAAGTGCACCAAGCTTTCTCTTCTTCACATCTCCTGTTCAATTGTTAGATATTGTTGTGGTTTGGAATGGGAGGAAATCTAGAGAAATGATGCAAATTTTTTTTTTAATTTAAAAATTTAAAAAAAAAAAATCGAACTGAAAACCACCGCAGATATGCTGAAAATAAGACCTGGGTACTGATTTTCCAATGTTGATGACCAAAGGGATCATTCCTGCGCATCACCTGTACAACAGGGTAAGAAAGAAGTGAGTACTTCTTGTAACTGTCATGATGCAAAAACAAGAAAGGGGGACCATTTTAAAAGCACAGGATATGCAAAGCCTGCACACGCAGCAATGAAATTACTTACAAATTTTCATGAGAAATTTAATGTCTGAGTTCCTGTGGGAGTGTCACGAGCAGTAATTCTGGTAATTCTGGTAATTCTGGTTCTGGGACTGACTTATTTATCTCAGATCTCTGTTTTGGCCCTTTTCCTTCTTAATCTGTGTGAAGGCGTTTGTTCTAATACAGATGGGATGGTAATTT
>NC_052019.1:7018371-7060871 GCF_015832195.1 Motacilla alba alba
TCTGCCTGCAGAATGCAAGTGTGTGTTCACTCCTCTGCCACCTTCCTTCTGATTTCCTTGGCAAGGTTGTTTTGGTTGTCCCCAGCAAACAGCACATCCCACCCCTGGGAACAGGCACAGACTCCCCAGAGGGAAATCCAAGAGCCAGTATTCCTTTGGTGCAAAAATGCAGCTCTTGCTAAGAAATGACAGGCTGAACCTTCCCTTGATGCTTCCAGAAGAGAGGAGGGAATTAATCCATCCAGTGCCTCCTCCTCAGAGCTGTTGGCCCAGCAGCACTGGCCAAATTTTGCTCTTTTCTAGTTTGAACCAGACATCAACTGCCCCTTGTCTGCTTGGCAGGATAAGGGATCTTCTCTTCCCTCTGCAGCAGCCTGTCATTTCAGCTCCTCAGAGAGCCCAGGCCAGCCACCACTGCTCTGCCAGGGCAGGGAAGATGCTCTGCAGCTCCTCCCTCCTTGTGCGAGCACAACAGGCAGCAAGATTTATTCTTCAGGCCTCACATTCAGCCCTCTCTAATCTAATTACCAGATGCTGGGCTTTCTACAGCCGTTTCTTAAGTACCTATAAAATGAAGGCCAGAAATCATCTCCTCCAAGCCACTTGGACCACAGATTCTTTGTTGTTGTGAGCTGTGCACATCCAGTGGTGTGAGACAGCTGCAAATGATGCTGACTTCAAGGTGGCAGGGCTTCACTTGGCTTTGCATGAGACAAACTCACATGAAAAGCCTGACCCTGTGGTTTAGTGGCATCTCAGTCACTTTGGGGCCTGGCTCTGCAAGCTCCATGGATGTTCAAGTTTGGGGTCTAATTTATCACCGTAGAACAACTATAAATACTGAACCCTCGGGGTTTGCAAAAATAATTTGGTTCAAATCTGAGTGTTACTTTTATTACTTACTCTGTTTCTGCGTGCCAGCCTCATGTTCAACATACAAACTACGTGCTTGTGTTTAAAGGCTTTTGCACTGTGAGCACAGCCATGTGGCTGGCTTGCATTCCCTGCGGGCAGTGGGACACTCCTCTCATTGCATCCTCTCCTGAGCACATCTCTGCTCGTGCTGTGTTTATCATCAGCTTGTGGGATGGTCACTGTGCTCAGGAAGAAGCTGCAGACATGCTCAGGTCAGAGGAAGTCCTGGTGAAGGTTCTGGTCCTGCTGCAGACCTGTTGCACAGGGGTTTGTCAACAAAGCCTGGCTGAAAAGTGGACAATGTGCAAATGTGCTCACAGACAAACTTACAGAATCTGGGTCTGATGTTGGTAATGGCAGATGCCACAATCCTGGCATTCTCCGAGATGGAAAACATGGCCATGTCTGGGGTGGTAAAAGAATAGGGCAATAGAATAAAGCTCAGGAGTAAAACCAGGGAGGCTTCCACTGAGGTATAATTTTTCTTTGAAACAAAGGAAAAAAAAATTCTCTGAGGTATGTTTCTACTTAAGAAACACGAAAGGGCACACAGGGATATGGTTTCTTAAAATTTAACGATGGGGGCAATGTAAGCAGCGGTCTGATCAGGAAAAATCTGTGTTGCACTTGGAGCTGAAACTCCCTGGAATTGAGGACAAAACCCCAGTGGCTGTGAGCTGAGCCAGAAATTTTGCCCTGGAACGAGGATTTCTTGTTGCCTCATCTTCTTGCATCAAATGTTTTCAGGTAGAGTGTTTCTTTCTGTTCCAGTGCACAGCCCTAATTCTACTCTGCAGCATTTCAGGACTCTAACATTGTAAAATGTGGGTTCAAACACGATTTTTTTCCATAGGAATGTGTTAAACAGGCCATGAAAAGCCAGCATGATCAAAAGATGTTCTACAAACTATTGATATTTCACTGCTTCTTACCTTGAGCTTCTCCAGTAATTCACCATATCAGAAATACAATATTTGTAAGTTCTTTTTCATAAAGGTCTTTATGGGTTTGGAAATTTAAACACCGCGAAGCTGAAGTTGAATTGGAAACCAAAAGTCTCTAAGCTTGTACATCTTAGGAAAAAAAATTCAATTAAGTGGGATTTTAGCCGTTTCAATAAAATTGGACTCTCCCTTTTCAAGATAAGGGTCCTATAGAGCTGCAGCAACCTTTATGTGGCAGGAATATCCACTTCTACTAAATGTATAATCCTAGCTCAGGATACAATACACACAACAGGAAATCAATGTATAGTAGAATCAATTTGAAAATATAAAATAAACTAATATATGAGTGGAAAATTGACTTCCTATGGATTAAAAGCAGCACAAATGGTAGAAAAATCTGGCTTTTTAACAGGAGGAGGTGGGTGGTAATAATAATGCAACTGATTAACTAGCCAGACTCAAGGTGCTGTGTGTGCACATAGATTTTTTTTTCCTTTAGTAAAAGGATTCAAAGAGGAAATAATTTATTGCTGCATTTTGCTCAGTGTTTGTCATTGAAAGGATGCCAAGTGTGTACAGCACCATGAGAAAAGGGGAAAAGTAAAAGATACAGAAAGCATTATTTAAAATATCAGCACCATAAACAGTGTAGGATTACTGCAGGAATCCCATTATAGCTGTAGGGACATAGAAATGTTTCCATTATGATTATCATGGAGGAGTTTATAACTCAGCCACTGAGATTTTAAATTTTTAAGGGAATTTAATGTTTGCATAATGTGCTGTACTGACAGTCTGGAAACTGGATGTCTCTTATTTGCTGTCAGAACAGATGCAAGCAGACATATAGGGGAAACTGCCCCCAGATTGCCCAGTGCCATCCTCAGTACTGCCCCCAGCAGGTCCTTCAGTATCTGGTTCTTCAGGCCATTTTCAGGCATTGATACCTCCCTGGTGATTGCTCTCAGGGAGAATGAAGTAGGGAGAAAATAGATTGAGAGTAAAATGCTGGGTTTTTTTGTTTTTTTTTTTTTTATTTCTCATCTCTCAAAAAGGATTTGTGAGAAACATAAAGCAGAGGTGGAGTAGGGAGGGAAAGAGATTATTATCACAGGGCCAACCCATTGGGATGTAACTTCATGAGTTAAACTCAATAATGTATGCACATGGAGCTATGCACTGATTTCAGGATCTGAACTCAGTCAAAGAATGTGTTTGTGCAGATGAAGTCACAGACCCAGCAGACTACTGAGCTCTTGTGGACTAAATGCTGTTGTGTTGTGAGTAGATTTTTTTTCTTTAATCTTTGTGTGTGTAAAATCTGCTGTGCATGGAGTGGAGGGGTGTTATTTTAGATTAATATCTGATATAATTTAACTAGAATTCATTCCTCTCCGGAGTTTGTCACTTTTGACCTAAATTCAGTGTGCTGAGATCCATGGAAAATGATAAAGAGTGCATGAGTCTTGCCATCCAGAAGGGGTGTTATTGGGTGAGAGCACTTCAGGATGTTAGAATGCTTATTCTTTAGTGCTAGATTTATTCTGTTCCCTACACCTCATGTGACAAACAACTCCTCTTTTAAACAGGTCCTGGCATAAAGAAGAAAGTAGTCCAGATTGTTTTGTTTGTAGGACTGTAACATAAACATCTGCAGCTGTCAATGATCAAGGAAGTGCCTGGCAATCTGTATTTGCTGCAACTGGCACATCATTCTGTACTCAGTAATTCCCCTGCACTTTTCACTTTGCTTTATAAGGGTGGAGGAATCTCTGAAAAAATGCATACCTACAGAATATATATGTTTTTAACAAAACCTAAATCTGCTAAACCTTCCAATTGAGAAGTGATGAAAACCCAGCTTGGTATCTTAAACAAGTCAGATAACCAAAAAAACTGTAGGGACTTTTAACACCTTATTAGCTGCATTAAGAATTGTTACTGCAATTGATGTTACCAGGATCTGTGATGTATTCATGTAATGAACTGCTTTTCAGCCATCCTGAGATGTCTCATATGTCAGTCTGGAGGCTGCGATCCTCCAAACAGATAGGAGTAATGAAGGTGTGTCTAGCACTAACTGAGCATGGAGTGCATTTAAAAAATGAAAACAATAATCATGCTAAATAGGACTGTTGCTGGAAGCCATTAGTATCTATCAGATGAGCTGTGGAGGCATTGACAGAAATAGTTTAATATATTGTCAGGGGTGGTTTTTAAAGTGTTTCAACCCTCAGGTGTCTGAGACACTTCAAGGAAGCTGGCTGAGCATTTTATCATTCTCAGGAGGTCCAGTCCTTTCTCAGGGACAGCAAAGTTTAGGATATGGAAATGCCACCCAAGTAACTCTGAATGGGCTGAGGTCTTTGTTGTTCCAGCTCTCAGGAGCTGAACAGATCTTCCACACCCTCTGTGCGCACCCTGCGCTGGCCGTGCTGTCCTGTGCCATCTGCAGCCTGTGTGCCTGGGGTGACAGCTCTGCTTGGGTGCCTCAGATTAAGGGGGAAAATAGCAGGGAAAACAGGGAAACAGAATCACAGGGAAAACTGGGAGATATTCTTCAGTGCTGAGGACAGCTCCAGCAGCACTGGGACCTTCCTGCTCCCTTCAGAACAGCGACAATTTATGCCTAGGTTCTCCCTGGTTTTTCATAAGAGATAGCTAATTAAATTTATTATCAACAACAAGCTATCTTAAAGAACATACCCTTCATTGTTGCAAGGAAGGTTTGTAGTGGGAATTTATTTTATAGGCACACTGCTAAAATTCACTATTTCAAGTGTTGATACTGAGCTGGAATGAATGTTTTGAAGAGGCACATACATCCAAGGACGCCTTCCAACCACGAATATTAATAAAGTCTGAGCTGGGATCCTGTCTGACAGATGACCAGCTCCATGCCATCCATTGCACTGCAACATGTTCTTGAGCCTCAATTTGTCAGCAATAAAAGTCAGCTTGCCTAAACCTTCTGTTAGGATAAGTTGCAGCATTGTATGCATGAGGCATATGATAGCGCAGCCCCTGAAAATCCCAGAGCTGCACTGTGGGTGAGTTTTGGTGTGGGGCTCCCCAGCTCCTTCCCACTCATCAAATGACTCTCCAAAAGCACTTGGTACAATGTGTATGGACCCTGCACTGTGTCAGATGGTAAATGTTGTTGCAGGCCATGCTGCTTCTGCCTAAAAGGAGGCTGTAACAAAGAGGAGGTTGCTCTCTTCTCCCAGCTAACAAGGGATGGAATAAAAGGAAATGACCTTAAGTTGCACCAGAGAAGGTTTAAATTATATATCTGCAAAAATTTCTTCATGGAAAGCATGGTCAAGCAGTGAAACTGGAGAAGGGGTGGAATTGCTATTCCTGGAAGAATTAAAAAAATTATGTGACACCTGGGAGCATGGTTCAGTGGTGGGCCTGGCAGTGCTGGGTTAACTGTTGGACTCAATGATCTTAGAAATCTTTTCCAACCTAAATTATTCTTTCATTCCTATGTTCCAGACATTGTGATGACGGTAGAGACAAGAAGATGGATATTTGACAGTAGAGTGTCCTTCAGTGTTTAATCATCACAGCCCAAGTGGTACAGTAACTGCTTTAGAGACAAATAGGTGGACAACTTTCTGGCTTTAAGTATGCAGGGGGTGTTCCCTGGTGTGAACGCCAGTGTCTGGGGCCCTGTCTGGAGGAATGCGGACAATTTGAGAAGAGCTTGGATCAGATCAACAACTTCTAGAGAGGAATTGCTGAAGGATTTTTGGAGGAAGGATAGCTAGAATAAAAAGCCATCATACATTTTAAATGCTAGCCCATCACACCTGCCTTATATTTAAATAGTTAAATACACAGGGATTATAGGATGTTGTGCCAGGGAACTAAATATGAATGTAAATAAAATCTTGTTTGACTCATAGGAGTCTCTGAACAGCGTCTGTTGGGACCAGCTGATCAGAAGCCCTTAAAGAGCATTTTAAAACTCAGTCCAGTCCAGAAGCTGAGTTAAATACATTGTGGAAATGTTTCTGAAGGAAAAGCATTATGCAGATTGGCTCTCAAATGAGTGGGAACAGAAGAATGTTACTTCTATATTTATTCCTGCCTTTATATGATTGTACACTAATGCACGCACATTATTAGTATTTATTTGTATTGCAGTAGCCAATAGCTACTTCTGCACTACATTTCTATTTTGCCAGCCACTGTATAAACCTATAATTAAAAAAAATTCCTGCTTTATAGAATTTATATGGTCTCAGCAGATGATTTGTAAATATATTGTTGCTATCAGTTCTTTCTAGTTCTGCAGTATGGCTATAAGCACTTATGGAAATGTCTGTGAAGTAAAGAAATAAGTCTTAGTACAAGTTGGCATTCATCCATGAAGATTTAGATACCTAATTTATAAGCATTTAGTAAATATGAATTAATCTTGACATGCTGGATTTTGTGCTGAATTAAATAATCATACTTACAGTCTATAATGCACTTGGACAATAGGTAAATTAGTCCTTCATTAAAAAATCATGAAGGAAAATGCATAATCTGCAGCAATACCCAGAGGAAAAATTACAGTTATTTGAAATAAAAACACTATTGTTAGCAAATTCGTGGAGGTTGATTTTTAGTTTGGCTTCTGGGTTTTTGTTTTTGTTGGGTTTTTTAAATGGTGTTATAGATCTTCCTGTGTATTGCCTCTATCATGAGACTTCCAGTTGAGAGTATTAACTAAATACCCAAGGTTTAATTGGAAATCTGAGGTAGAAAAACTGTAAATCTCCTTTCAGTCATTTGTCTCTGCACTGCCAGCTTCTCAGGGGCAGACAAAACAGTATGTGCTTTTACATCTGATTAATGCAAACGAAAGCTGTGATTAAAACATCCCTGAATTCTTCTGTCATACAGCACAATTTAAAATTGTGAATTATCCTTCAAAACAGCACAAGTGGTGCAATTGCATATTAGCATAACAGCAAACCTTATTTACACAAGCACAAATGTTGTGTAAATTGGCCTTTAAGTGGGTTTTAAATGGCAATCACTTGGTAGGTGTTTTCAGAACTGCTAAATAAAAAAAAAATAGCTATAGTGCAATATTTTACAAATGAATACTTTTAATGGGCCTATTTTCAATTGAATTGACTACGAGAACAATGAAGGCAGAAAATGACAACAGTTATTTAATCTGGGATGCAATATAAATACTGGAACATTTTTAAATTGTTCAGCATCTTGTAGCAGAAAGTATTTGTGAAAGTCAAGTGGTTATTAAGCTTATGAACTCCCTGCTTTGCCTTTCTATCATGTGCAGCCATAAGCTTGGGGACATACACAGATCAGGGGCAAGAGAAATTCATACCAAGAGTGTCTCTTTTTAGGATTTTCACAAGGCACAGACAAAACTGATTATTTCTCCTCATGGTGAGAAATTGCTCTCAATAGCTTCAGGGGGAAAGGGCTCCAAATCAGAAATAATCCCCAAAATCCCACAGGAAATGGTCAGCAACCAGGGCACAAGTCTGTGGATGGGACCCACCCAAGGGTACTGAAGGAGCTGGTGGAAGTGCTGGCACAGCCTCTCTCCATCATTTACCAGCAGTCCAGGCTCACTGAGGAGGTTCTGGGTGACTGGAGGTCAGGAAATGTGATGCCATCTACCAGAAGGGCCAGAAGAAGGATCAGGGCAGTGATTGTCCCTCTGTGCTCAGCGCTGGTGAGGCCACACCTCAAAAACCTTGTTCAGTGTGGGGTCCCTCACAAAAAGAAGGACATTGAGGAGCTGGAGTGAGTCCAGAGAAGGTCACAGAGCTGGGGAAGGGTCTGGAGCACAAGTCAGAAGAGAGGGAGCTGAGCTCAGTCTGGATAAAAGGAGGCTCAAGGGAGATCTCATTCTCTACGACCCCCTGACAGGAGGAGCCAAGGGTTGACCTCTTCTTCCATGCAACAAGTGATAGGATGATGCGAGCATCCTCAAGTTGTACCAGGGGAAGTTTAGAATGGACATTAGGAAAAAAGTCTTCACTGAAGGAATGTGAAGTGGAAAACATTGGAACTGACTGCCCAAGGATGTGGGGGAGTCAATATCCCTGGAGGGGCTTAAAAGACATGTAGAAATTGCAGTTGTTACATGTGTGCCTCTTGGATGTGTCTCTTGGATGTTTCTCCTGGGTCAAAATGGGACTTAGCTGACTCAGAACTGACATTTGGTTTTTTCCTCTGATTTTGAACCAAAATTTTGTAAGTAACTGGTGATTAGCTATGTTGTGTGTTGAAGTGTGCTCCTTCATGGGCTGGAGAAGTCCACAGAAAAGAGCCTGGGCAAACAGCTCAGGATGGACAGCTCCATGTGTGGGACAGGGCTCAGTGCTGGATGCAGTCCTGTCATACCTGAAACAGAAAATTGAAATTGGATCCATTTGAATTCAGCTGGTTAAGGAAATCTTCCAAAAGCTGCTGTCAAATACCTGATATCAAATGCAAGGTGTAAGATGATGAACCAAGAACATTTTAACAGAGGACATGTCATTTGCTTTTCTTTTTTAAACTGCAATTATTCTGACTGTGTACTCTGGATCAGCCATTTGAATTACACAAGCCTAAAACTTGTGTGAAATCAGAAACATGATTGACTAAGGCTTCATTCTCTGCACCATATGAGCAGGCAGCCTGCAATCAGCCCTGGTATATAAAGCCTGTTTACCAGAGTGATGTTTAGAGGTTTTATGCTGTTGTATTCAAGCTAATATTTCAACTGATTCTAATCTGCTTGGATTCATATCCCCAGTGGTTTCTCATAGATGAAGGATTTGAATGAATTAGGCACTTAGCAGTCCCTGATAAGATTTGGTTATTTTTGTCCTATGTTTGGCATTATGCCTCCTTTTTTTTTTTTTTCTTTTTTTTTTTTTTTTGTAACATGTGCTTTTATACTCACTAGTCTCTATTTTGAAGTTTTATTTACAGTTTTTGCGTTCTCTTCTGTTTCTCCCTTAGTGACATAAAGACTTGCACTAATAGTTATTTAGATTAATTTACTCCTGGGGTATAGATACATGCTAATTTCTGATGCAGTGGTTTCAGGCTTACTGTCCTTCAGCTGATCAGTTCTCCCTCTGCTCCAAGAAGTTTTCACCTGGGATGCCAGTGCCCCTGCAGTATTTCAATGCAAAGTGAAGCATCACAGACCACCTTTATTCTACCTGGGTTCTTATGGCTGTAATACTCATCTGCCCTTCATTTTCCCTCCCTAATGTGCTGCTTGATGGTCATTTTGTGCCTAGGAAAGCAACTGGGACTTTGGGGAGTCACCTGAACCCACAGAAAGAGAAACGAGGACACAAAAGCACCAACACCCATAAGACAATATTACCCTAAACTACCAAGGAAATGCAGGAGAAAGGAAGAACCCAAAGTATTTTCTTGTACTACATGGAATTTCGTTTTGAAATGTAGGTGGCTTAAACTCTTAGCTGCCCTCCCTGACTTCCAGGCCAAACAGAGCAGATGCCTTTGGCTCAGGGTTTTCAATGCCTGCACAGACACATGGCAAACCCCACCCAGATGCCATGTGCAGCAGGCTTAGCCTCCTGGCAAGGAAAGGGGGTCCTCTCTGAGGCGTATCAAAGTCAAGCAGATCCTTTATAGTCTTTATAACCTGTCATAAATAAATACGCATTATGAAATCCTTTAGATTCCTTTCTCTCCTTTTCCCACTTGAGGGCTTTTCCCAAATCTCAGAGCTCTGATGGTAAATTTCTTCTTATTTTCAGTCTAGATTTATAGCCAATTTGAATTTTATCATTTGAATATTATTTATTCATGTGCATTTGCTGTTGTGCCAACTTCACCCTTTTGCCTAAATAGATTTTCTACCTGCTGGGGAAGATGCTCCTTTGATATATTTATAGGGAGAACTATATCACATATCTGCCTTCATTTTGCTAGGCTAAGCAAAGCTCTCTTAAAAAGAAAGGCTTCCATTTCTCAAGATACCTTCATAACTTTTCTTTGCCTCAGTTCAGTGTGAACTTGTCTTTCCTGGATGTGATTTCAGGAATAATATTTCTTGCTTTAATATTAAGTCTGGCGCTGGGTTGATACATACAATGTTTTCTTAGTTCAGCTTAAAAATAGATTGTCTGATGCAGTCTAGTGAAGTGAAAAGACAGGTTGCAATGTTGGACATGGACACTCCAAGCTGTCTTCTCAGTCTTGTATCAGCCCTCTTTTGTAGCTGTCTGGAAAAGAATAAAAAAAAAGAATAAAAAAGCCAAAGCAAAAATTTTCTGTCACTCTTTTTATCAAGAATGAACTTCAATCTGATCTTCTGCTGTCCAAAACATCACCCAGAGACCTGCCAAGAATCCTCAGCACAGTACCAGCAAGCTGACCAAGCCCCATGGTTTTTCAAAAGGAAGGTTAATACTGTTGCTAACAACACTCATAATAATAACAGCAGTAATAGATCCTTGAAAGAAGAAATACAATCAAATCTGCTCCATTTTTTAACTGTCTCTCCTCAGTGAAATCTTTTCCTCCAAGCTCACCCCAGTGGAAAGATCATGAGTTCAGTCTTCCAGCAAAGCAGCTCATCCACACTTAAGCTCACGTAGACAGCAATCTCACTTTACAACTGAGGTTAATCGGTCATGGCTGATGAGCTTTGTTTAATGAAAGCCCATTTATATAGTGCCCTTTGGATAAAGGCACTACATTTTAGCATTCAAGAGAAGGTAAATGGAGGAAATAAAGAGACATGAGAGGGGTCAATACCAAGGGATTTGTTTTTCTGCTGCTCTTTTCCCAAATAAATACAGTAAAATAAAGATTTGCTTCTGGAGGATTTATTATTACTATCCTTCCTTCATGTGTTTACTTCCTCAGACCCCAAGTGTGAAAAGGGACTTCCATGCACTGCCCAGAAACTTGCAGCTGTCTGCATTTAATCTGAACAGCAGTGGCTGCTTGAGATGAACGTATTAAAAATTAACTGTCTGGGTTGTACATCTTCAATCTGAACCCATCTCTAAAATTTCCAGTGTTGTTCCTCTGTTTTATCCTCTGAAATAATGTAAGGTCAGAGTGTTAATCACTCATTTTTATTATGTTGCTAATGCAGCTTTTAAATTTCAGCCCTGTTTGGTTTTTTGGTGTTTTTTTGTTTGTTTTTTTTTTCCTGTTATGCTGAAAGCAATATAAAAATAATTAAAAAGAAACTTTGCTTCCACTGTTCTGCACCGGTACCCAGCGCTACCTGGCAGACCTTTAAAGTGTCGATTCTGCATGACTAATTGATTGCTTCATCTGGGGTTAATTAATTAATTAGTAGCAGAGCTGCATTAAAGATTGGAGGCATTCAGAACTCCCATAATGGACGGGAGCTTTATTAGTACATAAAATGAGTGTTTAAAATCCACACAGCAACTAATATGCTCTTGAGGCTTTCATTAAACAAACCTATAAAATTACTTGCTTCATTATGTATTTTAGTTACTTTCTTCACATTGTACGGTATCTCTTCACCTTTTTCTTTTGCCAGCCAGTTTTAAGTGCCTATTTGAAATCAATTTCTCTAATAATGGGCTTAATGAGCTCATCAATTAAGGCTGCCATAATGGAATGTAACTGTGTGGTTTCAGTTATCAGTTAAACTCTGGAACTAATTTCCATGCTTCATCTATCAAAAATGATTGGCTAATATTGTTTAGCTTCTGCTTTAGGATGATAGGGAGACCCCGGGCCCTTCTTCACTAATGTCCGAAGGGCTGAATTTCTTCTTGGAGAAGCAGAAAGGGAGGGAGGTGAGGAGGCATGGAAGGAACAATGAATGGAGAGATTTGGGCCTCTATCTGGATCTGGAGTAAGTGTGATCCTGTATTTCAATGCCAGCATGGTAATTAGTAGTAATGGATTACATTTTCAGACGTATTAGATAAAATGATCGTTCCACATGAAAAATCCCATTATGAGTTTCTTACCTCGCTCCCTCTGTCTCTCTCCTGCTTTTACTTGCTCTCTCCATTTTAATAACCACTGCCCTTTTCTCTGTGACCCCTTTAAATAATGGCATAAACGGTCAATAGACCTAAACATATAAATATTTCCTTAAAACAATGCCCTCATATTTATAGCAGCCAAACCTGAATGTTGGGAAGTGTTTTCTCTGTACAGGAAAGAATAAATACCTCACCAAACATGAACATCTATCACACCAAGAAAATCCCCACAATAAATGGAGTGTAAAAAAAATATTTTTTAGGAAATATTGTTAAAAAGCAGAAAAAACTCCAGAAAATCACTGTTTTTAATTCCTGTCTGTTTAATTTATTAATACTAGGAATATTTATCTGTTCTTGCTACTAAGATTAGATGTGTCCAGGTAAGCATGTTATATGGTTTCTAGCTGCTGGTGGGATTTTACTGATTTTTTAATATAATCAAAACTTTCCAGGTTAACAGTAATAAAATTTGGCACACAACCCAGATGTTGACTGAAGTCTTAAAAACTCCTTAGCTCTCAGAAAGGTTGTGTGAACTTTGTTGTAGCTGTATTTACTTCTCTTACAACGAGTCTGTGCTCTTCTGGGCATTTCCATGTGTTTGTAAGGGATGAAAGAAGAAGATACTTTAGAGGGGGAATGGCAGGCTGGAGGGGAACATAGGGATTTTTCTAATATAGGCCCTTTAGGTTCAATGCAATGGGCTACTTTTCAAGTAAGTGACTTGAAACCAATGGCACTGTGTGAGGGAGAAGATTGCATTTAGGTGTCTGAACCTGGCTGCTACTTTTATATTTGAGACATGAAAATTCTGTGTTAGTGGATTATTACCCAGTAAAACTCAAAACTGGAAAAGTGCCTAAGTACCAAAAAAGCCACCCCAGAAGCAGTCCAGCTGAGAAGTATTCCTCAAGCTTTGTTTTAGAAGCCCAGGAGGAAAGATGACTTTCAGCAGGTTATCAGCTGGAGCAAACCAAAAGAGATCTTTGAAGGTACAGGAGGATTTTGTGAAGATTTCCTTCTCTAAGGGAGTGATTAGTATCTGGCTGTTGCTCTGAGAGTCATTTTGTAATTGATTGTGCATTAATTTTCTGGCTGTGATCTTGCACCAGCGCTTACAGTTGACTTATGTGAACTGAGTGTGTTATTTTTATCAAGTAAACTTTCCTTGCATGAATAAAATGAATACTGCAAAGATTCTTCTTGTGGAGCAGCAGAAATTGTGGCAAAGCAAAAAAAAAAAAAAAAGTCATTTTCAAACATCTTTATAGTAATCATAATTTTAAATAAGCTCTTCAGTATGAGAGTGAGCTCTGTCATACAGGTAGGAAGTATTTTATTTTCAAATAAACAAGATTACCAAATACTTTAAAGCTAGTCTTTGGTACAAAAAATTTCATATGCTTTTTATGTTTTTCTTCAAGTTAGATTTTATAGACAAACATAGTGTTGGCAAAGGAAATTTCAAGTAAAAAACTCCAAACAGGTCTATATAATTTTCTTGTGTATTATTAACTATTTTAATGATTCATCACTTTTCCAAGAAAAATGTAAAGTATTAGTGAAGGTTGTACCTAACTAAAGATTTAATGCCTCCTCAGTTTCAGTTTGGGATGACAAAGCTTATGAAGCCCAAAATTTCTCAAGATGCTTAAAAACTAAAGAAGGAATCCTTCAGTTACATGTTTTATATTGCAGAGGAACTAAGAGTCGTAAGCTCAATTTTCTTTTCCAGCTGAGATGATTTTAATGTCTCTGATGTAATGTAGCTGTAACACTTGTAAAGCCAATGTTATTCTAGTGCTGCAATTTATAAAATCACAGACATGGAGAAATGCCAGTGATAGACATCAGGTCCTACAGCTACATCCCATGCTCTGAACTCGGATTCAGCTCCCGGCTCTTTTGCAGATTCCTCTGATCATTCAGTCTTTTAAAATCCCTCACTGCCTGACTAGTTAGTGGGGATGGGGAGAGCCTGTGCCCCCACTTTGTCTGCCATTTGATCTTTAATTCTGCTCTTGTAAGCATTTTTCTATCTCTCTGGTTTTACATTTACAAGCAGGCTGAAAACTCAGTTGCCCAAGGATTGCCTCCATCACAACCTCCATGGTGTCCTTGCCTTCCCCACAACCACTGCAAGGAGCTTCTGGGGCTGTGGTTTGCCCCTTTTCCCTCTTGCAGGACACCAGGTCATGAACAAGGTGGGAAGGATCTGACAGTGGGACCAGCCCTTTGTACAAGTCAAGAACCACAGGCAGCAGCATACCCTTAAAAGCAGAGATTTCTTTGGCAAATCCTAGAGTAGGAGAGGACTCAGTGAGCTCCATTTTTTTGCTGCTGATTTGTAACCTTAAGGGCAGAAAAGCATAATTTTCATACCTTGTGTTAGGACCTGCATTGGCCTTCATCCTGCTTTATCCATCCCATATTCTTCAGCTTTCATTATTTTAAAGACAAGATGACTTGTAACCAATTCCAAAGATAGCAGGTTTATTCTGAATCGTTGATGGTTTCTCCCTCTTACATTCTTCCCTTTAAAATAATATTGGTATTATTAGAAGGCATTCAAAACAGGGAGACAGTGTCACTGTCCACCAAGGCTTCATTCTCTGTGCTTAGATATGTGCTATACCTTTGTCACAGGATAAGAGAAAGAAAACATGGCAGGCCTCAAAGCTGTGCATGAAAGAGCTCTAAATAATAGTAATAATAGGTATTTTTAAAAGTCGGTCTTTTAGGGTTGAGTGGGCTCAGTGTGCCCCATTTACGCCTTTTTAATTCTTGAACAATAGCTGTGGGGTTTCTTTCCCTGCAGAAATGGGAGCGAGGTTAAACATTATTTCTGTAACAGCCTTTTGTTTCCAGCTCCCATGGAGAGAGGGGGGAAAAATTGAGATAAAGAAGTGTTATTAAAATTGTGACACACGGCTCTGGGAGTACGTTAAAGATAGAAGGAGCCAGGACGTCAGGAAAGAAATAATGAAATGCAAAAATCACCCAGACTGACAATTGGGAGCCTATGTAGCAGCTTAGCCTGTTGGTCCAAGGCTATTTGTCATAATCAGCAGCACTTTTCTCATTAGCAAAAAGCCATTACCAGTGGACTTTATCAGCAGCTGTGAGTTATCAAGGGGCACACAGCAATCCTAGCGTGTAGTCGTGGGGTTCAGCCGGGGTCCAGCTGCTTTAATAAGCCGCCAACTCTTTCCCCAAGTTCCCAGTCAGGTGTCACTGCCATTCCTGGTGAGGCAGCCGAGTGCGGTCTATTAACCACCCCACTCCAGCACCTTCCCACTCCCCAGCACGGGGGCAAAGCCTCTGTCCCTCCTCCCTGCTTTCCCTTCCCTCCCAACCAGCTCAGGGATCAACTGGGCTATGTCTTCCCCACTTGCCTGGACCAACCCTTCTCTTCTCTTCCCCTGCTCTTTTCCAGCCTCTGCCACTGCTCAGTCTCCTTGCAGCCACCAAACTGTTCTTCTTTCTTGCTCCTTCTTCTTCATTTTCTTTCCATATAAAGCCCTACCTACTCCCTCCTCTTTGGCCTCCAATGGAGGTGCCATCCCATTCCTGCACATGAGCAGTCCAGGCTGGATTTTGGAGGAATGCCTCCAAACCTGCTCCAACTGTTGTGAGTCATCTAAAGTAACAGTGGCTTGGCTGTGTCTGAGCTCAGAGGGAGATTTTCCTTCTCTCCTCTGTGTTCTGTGTGTCCTGTGGGATGGATAGTCCTATCATACCCTCTTAGGACTTATTTAGACTTTTTTTTTCTGTAAGTATTCTCTGTGATCTTTTTCAGAGGTCATGTCTTGTCTCCAACAGGCAACCAGAGCAAAAAATTGCCCTTTTCTGTCCAGGCTGTGCTGTCTCCATGACAGGTGGCATTGAGCAGAGGTGATCCATGGCAGATCCTGGGCCTAGAGCAGGGGTAGGAACAGCTTCCAGGCTGGGGGAACTGGAGCTCAGCACCAGCCTGACATACAAGTATCCTTTTGGTGCTGCTTGGATAGAGACATCCAGGGAGAGGAAAGAATGTATTCAACAATTTCATGAGGTGCATCTAAAGCATCCTTTTATCCACAGAAGGAAAATGTGCCTTCCCTGCTCTCCTTTTCTTCAAATAGTAATAAAATAAATGTTTTGCATAAGATGTTGTAAGGAACTCCTCCTTTGAATAGGAGGAAATTCAAAGCAATTCAGTGCCAACTTCACCTTCTTGACGGTGACTGAAGTGGGAAATTTGAGACATTTCAAGAAAATGGCAAACAGTAGCTCAGGCAATGCACTGGGAGGTGAAAGTATCCATCTGTATATGGGCCTGGTGCTCAGTGCACTGCTCCACCAGAGCCTACTGGTATCATTACAGGTCATGAACTGAAGGGTTTGAGTGGATCTAAAATCTAACAAAGTCAGTGAAAAGCTTCTGATTGACTTCAGGAGACTTTGACAGAGCTGCTAATTGAGGGGAAAAACTATTATTTTGCACAGTGCTAAAATTATACTGGTACAAGCAAACACCCTTACTTTAGAGAGATGTGGAAATGTGAGATGTTCTAGGTTGATTGAAGGACATCCCTATTTTCCATCCTGTGTTCAAGTTGGCTCTAGACACACCCTTAGCTATACTAATTTAAATTGCTGCACAATCAAACTTAAATAATTGATGCTGTCAGGGATGGGAAAACCTCTGCAGAGACCATGGGTAGCCGTAATTTCACCTTGCATTGGAATTTGCCATTTGGATACCTGCACTGGAAGAGGCTCCTCTGTAGAGGCATGAGTCCAGGGTACAGATTATCAAACCTCTTCTAGACACTGAATTGTTCAACAAATCTGCTGGTTGCCCTTTTTGGGGTATAACAGGAGCAGATGAATGAGTTTGTCATGGACTTCAATATAGAGAGGTCAGATCATCTTGCCCTGCCTGATTCCACTGTCACCTCTCCTGCATCAACATCAAAAATCAAATCTCAGGAAAAAAATTGGATCTTCAATGATAGAACACTTGTTTAGCTTTAAAAATATTAATAATATTCTGACTTTATAGGACAAAGTTAAACCCCTGAAAGGTTTTACTGAGCCAAGGCAGTCCCAATATATTTGTAAATAGGAGATTTTTAATACTATAATGACACTTTTTGTTTGTTGGTTTGTTGTTTGTTTTTTTGTAGTTGTTTTTTTTTTTTTTTTAAATACTGGACTATTGCACAAGTTGGAAATCCATTTGTTATTTCCTGCATTGTGCACCACTATCTCAGATAGGCTGTAGGAAATTTTTACCACTATTTCCCTATGGAATGGATAAGTAAGTATCTCATTTGGTGTGCAAAAATACTAAACCATTAACAGGTTTCAGCTTTTGCAAACTGGAGAGAAAGGCTTAAAGAACAGGCTACCTTCATGCTTATTTTCTTTCCTTCTTATTTAAGTTCTGTGAAGTATTTTTGAGGTATTGTCTGGGAAATCATGTTGTGCAGGAGGATAAACAAATAACTAGGTTGCCTGAGAGCATAAAGAAATCTGCAGTGGTGGGGCACAGGGGGTGGCAGTGCCTGGGGTGGTGGGAGCAGCCTTCAACTCACAGGTGCCTGGGAGCCACCAAACCTGTCAGCTCCCATAAGAGTGAAGGAGGAACCCAAAGAGGGACCACAAGGTGGCCCCTCTAAATATATTGAGGAGATTTTTGCATCCCTCTCTTCTGATATCTTTACCATACATCTGCAATGAAAAAGTAACTGCTGTGGTTTTATACATGTGATCCATTCCACAGAGAATACCCACTCCTTTGCCAGCATTGCTGTTTGGAAACATCTGCCAAGAGCTTGTTCTCCCAGGAAATCCACACCGAACCTCTGACTAGGTGACCACTGGGTTGTAAGAAAGGGGGCACTTTTGTAGATATAGTAGCTGTACAGGCAAAAAGCCTTCTCTCTTTTTACCTCTCTCCCCCCCCCCCTCCCCCCCCCCCCCCGGCCCCCCTCAATTTTGGGATTTCTTTTTGCTTTGAACAAGTAAGATGCTGATAACAGGCAGCTGAACTTAATGATCATTGTAGGGTACTTCAAACTGCATTACTCTATCCTGTAATATGCATATTTCACATACATCTATTCTATTATCTGAGATTACAGGGGGAAAGCAGGTTGCTCATAGTTTGGAAAAGTTGTCAATTTATTTGCACTGTGAAGAGCTGAGATCTGAGCATCTGAAAGAGAGGCAAATCAATTCTGCCTCAGCAAGGAACACCGAACACCCATTGACTCCTCCAGCAGGGGTGAGTGCTTAAGGAGGGAGGGAGGGAACTGAGCCCCCAAGTGTATAATGCAAATTCTGGCAGATTGTCTCCATTCAAGGGAAAATCAAGGACAAAAAAAAGATTTTCTTCTGCTTCACATTGTGTTTTTCCTTACTGGTTTTTGGTAAAAATTTTGGTAAAAATATTTTTACTTCTAGTAAATTTTAGGATTCACTGCATGAGAGTGAATGCAATGTGGTGCTTTTAATATAAGATGCTTTACACCTGTTTTGGGGTGTTTTGTCAAATGGTCTCTGTCTTTTGGATCTGTGCAGCTCTATACCTTAGGAGGTTGTTTAATGCAGATTTTCATATCCTAGAAAGTATAAGAATCTGCAGGGAAAATACTACTATTTCAATGAAATAATAAGCATCTTACTTTTGAGATCTTTATAAGAAAGAACATGATCATAAACGGCATTTATGTAAACTCAAACTTTTTTTGGAATTGAGCGGAGAAAATAAATAATCTTATTATTTATCTTGCACATTGGTCCACTTTAAGACAGACAGATGCATCTTGTAAATGGGACTGCAATCTCAGCCACGAGAATCAGCAAAGGAATTGTTCTCAAGAGACAGAAGCAGAGGGAAAGAACTGGAGGGGAAAATCACTCACTTTCCTTGATCAGTACTAGTTCAAAAGGGAAAAAAAAGAAAAAAGAGAGTATGATCATATCATATCTATTCTTTTGGACAGAACTATACCCAAAGAGTTTTGATACTGGGGTTATTAAATGTTTCAGATAATATGCATTGACCCTGCAACTCATTTGATTCTCTCTTCATGTCTGTTCCTCCACATTTTCCCCTAAAGATTACTAAAATTCTCCATGGAGTAGAAAAATAGCTCACCTTTTGCTCAGACTTAAGCACAGCAATCACTAATATCTTTATTATTATTATTGTTTTGCACAGACAGCTTGTGCAAAACGATGTTTAACTTGGATAAATGTAAGCAATGTATGGTAATCCTAGATACTGCTATAGAATGAGATGAAAGGGTATGAGCAATGCTAAGAAAAGTATAGAAGTATTAAGGGAATTCCAACAGAAGGGAATATGTTATATAATACAATAATATGAAAATATAAATGTCTACTTCTTATATTAGAGAAATACCTCATAGAGAAGCAGCACTTGGCTCTGCTACAAATTCAGCAATTGACTTTGTGTCTTAAACCTGTATTTCAGTGTTGGATGACCAAAAGTGAACATTCGCAGCTGCTCATTGAGTCTGAGGGCAGAGCCATATCTGTGAGTCAGCAGCACAGTGCCAGGTGTGCTGCAGCCACTGCTCTGCCCATGCTGGACATAAATAATAGCCTCCATGTGAAGGCAAGGGATATCAATTAAAGAGGCCTGTGTTAATTAAGTGTGTGGCTATAGACAGCTCCGTTTCAGCTGTGGGAAGAACAGAGTTAAGATAGCAATTTGTGCATTAAAAAGTGCAACAGTTTGAATGAATTCTCCTGGTGTCAAAACCATAATCCTAAAAAAGTACAGCATAAATTAAGATAGAATTTAGATTTGGTAGCTTAGCCTCTGTCCAGAGGCACTGGTTTATAGACCTTTACTCCAACCACAGACCAGCCTAGAGAACCCTACATCTCTCCTTATGCAATAGAAACACTCATGTAGCAATTCCCCCAAGCTTTCATGGAAAGATGCAGGTGCATTTTTATGCATGCTGAAGCTTCTGAAAGCTCTGTGTGTGTGTGACTGTGTCTGTGTGTCAGCTCACATGCTACCAGCATCTCCAAGCAGAGTTCCTTCCAAAAGAGATGTGTTTGTGGACAAACATGGTCTTTGTGATTTATTCTGCATGTCTTGAATATTGAGAACTTTTGAGTGGCTTGGCTTTCCTGGTAGAGCTGATGCCGTATGAGATCCCCTTTTTCAAGAATGACTGAGTGATGCAGAGAGTTTAAGTGACAGTTCATTCTCTTCTAAGCTTCCCCTCAGCCAGCCTCAACTTGCAGAAGGAGAGGGAAAGGGAAACAGGGAGTGAGATACTTTATAAAGACAAAAATCACAGATGTGAGATGGAGAAGACCCATTGGACCATCTAGTCCACAGACTTCCAGGAAGAGGATTTACTTTATGTAATCTGCCAGGGGATTCTCAAGAGTAAAGATGACAACGGGATCAAGAATCACTAATGGAGAAGAAAGTGGTGATGCAAGAGGAAAAAGTCCAGATGTAATGGGAGTCTGTCCCTCCTTAGCATTATTCTCACCTTGCTCTACCTCCCTGTACCACATCAGAAAGCTGCAAGTACCTGGAAGAAGAGGTGATCCCAGACAGTTGTAGGGAAGTGTTCCCAGTAACTTCTGCTAATGTTTCTGCATCATTGTGCCTATTTTTATTAGAAATATTACAGAACATTGTCCCTTTGACAGTCTCCATGGGTATCAGTTCTTGGAACCTGGCTGGATTTTCTTCCAAGTTGCTTTTCTTGGAATCCTAGACTATTGCCCTTGATTTCAGAAAGTATCTCTTTTAGACTGGATATTGAAATATCAACTATGAAATGAGAGTACTAAGGAGGGAAATAACCAGTAACACCCACATTGATATGATCCAGAGCTAAGCCTATGTAAAATTTTTTTGTGCAGTGATGTAAAATTTGTCTCTGATGCCCCCTTTTCAGTTTATTCTTACCAGCTGAATCCCCTTATTTTCCACCTTCAGCTTTGTCTCCATGATGCCCTTTCCTATATGTCACTGCTTCTCCATGTTTTTGTCATATTTTTTTGGACAATCTTCACTGAAGTGATAAGATCAGAGAAATTTCTGATTAGTTTTGTGAAAACAGGCAGTAAGGAAGGGAGCAACCATTTGTGGGAAGGGGTTACCTCTTCTGAAAAGCCTCTTTTATGAGTCCTATGGAAATCAGTGTTGAATTTTATGTCTAAACTCATCTTTGAGCATCATGTAAGAGTCTCTGCTGTTGTGTGTCACCTTCAAGTCTGCATTTTACCATACTTCCTTTCCTAAGGTCTCTTAAAATTTCAGGTTATTTTGAAACTCATATTCTCATTCAGATTTGCATCATCAGAAAAGAATTTCTAAATAGGCAGGAAACATCTAATATTTCAAAGCTTTCTCTTTTATCCCAAAGTAGCTGACCCAACCTTTAATTTCACAATGTGAAATTGTGAAACACATAGTGGCATACTTTCCCCTCCTGCCCCCAGGAGTGTGCCAATGAGGAAAGGTTGCAGCCTCAGTCTTCATTATTGCACCTTATTATGCTCAGGTTTTCTTATTTATTCCTCCCAGGGTTTAAAAATCTTGAGGACAAAATCATGGAACTGCTTAATCAGTGGTGAGTGAACAAGTGCAGGCTCCTGAAAGAAAGAGAAGTGCCTGGGGTGCCACAAGTTCATTGTGACAAATTTTTCTTGCCTGAAAAAAACAAGGAGTCTTCAGCAACTTGAAGTTCAGGACCATGAGAAATAGATAAGCTTTGCACCATTCCCAGAAGGTTAGTGGGCTTTGGCACCCACAGCCCAGTGGGGAACACCAGAATAAAACCTGTTTTCTCTGAAAATCCCCAGGGCTGCTCTGCAGGCAGTCAAACAGAGGATGTGGCTGTGTGCTCCCATCTCCCACCCTGTCACAACAGCACACAGAGACTTGTTTCTTAGGTATGGAGGTCTTAAAATACTATAAAAGACACCTTGCCTAGGCCAAATATTTTGGACAGAGGTTTTTCCAGGCACAGCTGGCCTGGAGGAGATGATTGTCATAGAATCATAGGATGGTTTGGGATGGAAGGGACCTTAAAGGCCATCACGCTCCAACCCTTCTGTCATGGGCAGGGACACCTTCCACCATCCCAGGCTGCTCCAAGCCCTGTCCAACCTGGTCTTGAACACTTGCAGGGATCCAGGGGCATCTGCAGCTTCTCTGGACAACCTGTGTCAGTGCCTGACCAACCTCACAGTAAAGAGTTTCTTCCAAACATCTGCTCTATACCTATTCTCAGTTTACAGCTGTTCTCCCTCTATCACTACATGCCCTTGTAAAAAGTCCTTGTAAAAGATGTGGCACACGCTGCGGCCAGGACAATGTCAGGCTGCCCTTGTGTTATACATGCTATGCAAGTCTGAATTTCTTGCAAGAAAACAGATTCCATCCCTTGAAAACTTTGAGAACAGAAAAGTCAGTTGGAGTAAAGGAGTGACCACCCTGGGCTAAATGGAGGCCAGAACCCAGTTTCTGCCCATGGCCAAGGCCAGCTGCTTACAGGGACAGCTGAGAGCCCTGCAGGAGCCCAGTCTTTGTTAGGATAATGTGGGAAAGGATAAGTCTCATTCTAACCTTTAACAATTAGAATTGTTTTCAAATCTGAAATAGTCAGTCCAAAACACCTCTCTGGTTTTGTGTCTGTAATTCCAGTTGTACTCTGAATGCTTTTTATAAACAATATAAAGCCAATACTGCATAAAGAGGCTTTAAAAGAAATTTGTGTGGATGTAAGTGCTGTTGTCTTCACTGCAGGTAAAGAAAAAAGACACCTTCCCCCCTGCCCCCCCAACCTTTCTTCCTCGGCAGTGAGATAGCAATCAGAGACATACACCTCATGGTAAATTAAGAAGTACAGGGACAAAAATAGTAAAGAAACTTCCTCAGAATGGCTACTGGAGCCTTACCCCACTGAAGCTGACAGGAATCTGTCTATGTATGTCCAGATATCCATGCATTTCAGACAGGCTCCATGAGACTAGTCAAATGTTTCACTGATTTTCCATTAGTGAAATAGTTAAATATGTTAAATACTTTAATTATGTTACTTCTTTCCATGTTAAATTTGAGAGTCTAACAGAAATTAGGCAAACCAATAAAAAGGCAAGGCTGGATTCTTACCGGTTATTTCCCAATGGAGCTATCATTTCAAATAGAAAACAGGGGAATAAAGCCTGTGGCTGTGAAAGGGTTAATAGTAAAGACTTTTTTTTCCGTTTGAAATGGCTCCATGGTTCGAGAATGACTCTTTGCTTCCCCTCTTAATCTGTATTTTACGAGTGAGAAGCTTTGCATTATGCAAATCGTTAGATAGGAACAGGTGACATTTCAGCAAAGAACATGATCAGCGGCCCGGGCCTGGATTGGGCTGCTGATTTATACATTAGTATTTGTCACAAGGATCCAAGTACTTCGCACTACACTCTGCAATTTGCTTTTCTATTTTTTCCTCCCCACAGTCCTTAAGGTGGAAACTTCATCAAAGTATTTAAAACACACTGCTTGGACCAAAGGGAGCTGCTTTTGTTTTGGAATCGGGGCTGAAACAGCACAGTCTTGTTTTGATGGCTGCTTGCTGCTGTTAATTGCCACTCTGTGGTTTAGGCTTGCTGGAGCTCCTGCACACCTGCACGGCTCCAGATCCAGCTGCTCTGCAGCAGGGAAAACCCTCTGACAGTCCACTGGCCCTACTGCAAAATGGGGAAATCTGAAGGACAGCTTGGACTTTTATTTAAACTTTATGAACAACATAAACAACATCTTCAAAATGAAAAATGTGTCAGAAGGCAACTGTTTGTTTATTGTTAATTTTTATTTTTTCCCTTCTGGACTTTCTCTAATGGCAGGCAGGCTCAATAGAGATTGATTTGTATGCCATGAGATACATTTTGGACTGTAAATTATTTCTGGAAAAAAAAAAAACTACTGGAAAAAAAGAAGGGGATTTACTGCCATTGAATTTAACAACAGGAACAGTTGTTTTTCTTCCTTTCATCTGCTAGTTCTCTGCCACATTTTGGTTTTTACTTTTACAGTGGTTTTGCTCCTGTCCTGCTAAAACTTTGAATTATGACAGTAGCTTAAATCAGGGGACAGGAGAGGTTGTTAGGTGGTTGGATGTCATTAAACAGCAAGTGAAAACAATGCTGCTCCCAGCAGTGTGTCTGTGCTCCTCTGCAGGGGCAGGAGAAGCGTGTTTGGTGTGCAGTACATGGTGGCTGTGCTCTGTGAGCAGCACAGCAGCCCAGCAATTACACACCGAAGGCAACATGGCAACACATTTGCCCAAATGCAGATTGCTCACTCGATTTCACAAGAGTCTTTAGTGCAAATCTAAACTGCTGGTCTTCTTTTAAGCTGCCTGGCTGCCCAAAGGCACTGGGACAGGGCTGTACCAAAGGCACAGGGACAGGGCTGTACCTGCTCTGTGGCACAGCCCTCACTCCAGTGCTGTGGGGCATGGGCTCAAGGGAATGTCACCAGTAGCATTTACTGCAAATCAGGGGAGACAGGAAGGCAGAGGCATCTCTTTCCTCATTTGGTGTTTCTGGCAGTGTCTGTTTCTAGTTGTCACTGCCTGTGCCCATCCCAGGCAGGGCCCCTCCTTGACCGTGCACCCCTTAATGTGACATTTTTCTGTTCTCAGAGCTCAGCAGGGGCTCTGTGAATGGCTCCTCTAAAGGCAGTAAACAAATAACTGGGCTGTGGGAGCATCTGCTCCACTCTATGTACTAAGGCTGCACTGTCTTGTGTCCCTGATCTAGGCAGGAGCCAGGCAATGAGAGCTGCTGTAGCTTCTCATCATTCTAAATCAAAGATAAGTCTTGGGCAAACACAACCTCTCAGTTTTCTTAAGGCTTTTCCTAAGGGCCATGCTACTTCAGGAGGGGAAGTTCTTCCCCTCCTCTTTCTTGGTCTGCTCTTTTGGCTCTTTCTTTGATGCATGCAAACACAAAACCAATTGTTCTCCTCAATGCTGTAGGGCCTGGACATCTTACATTTGTTATAAAGGAAGCATAATAGGTCGTGTGAACAATTTTGGTTTATACCTTGCCACACGTTTGTGACATTAATGATTCTTAGAGGCTGAACTTGAATGAGAAGCTACCTTCTTAGCTGTATTTTCTAATTTCTCCTGCTTTCATTTCAGTGGATTGTAAAATGACATAGCAATAACTCATTCCAGATGGCCCTCTTTTCCCTAAGCCTCTCAGGTATGTTGACAATTCACTGTCCTTGAAAGCCATGTTTCCCTGGCCTTTGAAAACACCTCTGCTTACCAATGTCTCATTTTAGGACAAGTGTAGAAAAGCCTCTGTTGGGTATAGCATTCAGCATATGGCTCACACCTACCTGCAGTCATGTCCACAAATCCTTCAGTGGGATCATATTTTACTTTGAGTTCCTTGGTTTTTACCTGGAATAATGGCTCAAGTTCCTTCTTAATGCGTTTTCTTATCTCCTTAAGGTAACTTCAGCAAAGATAAGAATGTTCTGCTGAGAATGGCAGCAGCCCATAACTCACTCATGTCAGAAATTCCAATTAAACATCCCAATCAAACTTTAGTTCAATCCAGATGTTCCCAGCTGTGGTCACAGCAAGGCCTTTGGCAGTAGCCTGTGCATGGGTGATTCTCCCAGTGCTGGGGCCAGCTGTGTGAAGTCTCCTGGTGCTGGGAGCAGGAGGAGCTGCACTGGCCTTCCCAAACACACTCCAGGTCCATGGCACTGCTGTCTGGAAGGATGGGTAGCACAGCCTCCAGGCCATGGTGGAACACTCGCGTGGGGTTTGCTGTGGGCATTGGTTTGGGAGTTTGGGAGTTCATGCCCAGTCACTCCATACCAAAGCTATAAAATGGCTAACTGGTAGAATTAACACAGTGAGCAGTCCAGACACAGATGAAATCAATCCCATAACAGTGGCACAAATCACACTGTGGTCATATTTAATGACATCTACGATGAATGACTATGACTGTTTTTATAGCCATGCTTTATCTCAGATACATTTTTGATTGCCATATCAAATACTCACTGAGTTTCCACGGGCTTCACATTCCACTGTGTTTTGAGGATGGGGCTCCTATCTCACTAACTTCCTCTGCTTCATTATTTGTGTATCATCTCTCTGTTCATACTTCCTGTTACTGTAACACAAACCCTTCAAAGCTCTTATGGCATTTCTTGAAGGCTGGGTAATTTCTCTCTATGTCAATGAGATTATTATGATTATTCTCATTTTACAGGATGGGAAGCTGAAAAAGAGTTGTGACAAAATGCTTTGTCTGGAAGAAAGATGCTTGTGTTTATGCAAAGTTATCACTCACAGTTTTGTATTTCTTCTTTTATTTATACACCCAACAGTTTGCTGAGGCCAGAGGGTGTGTGCATGTGTCTGGGTGGAATCCTTTCCTAAAGCAGGTGTGAGCAGCAGGTCTCCACATGTGTCCTCACAGAAAAGGCAGCATTATGAGTTACAACATTTGTCATTTCATTGTTAATAAGACCAAACCACCGAAACCTCTGTATACAGAGGCAATGCTGGTTTTATTGGTGTTTAAACACAGTTATTTCTCTGATGAGATTAAAATGGAGAGAATAAATGATACATTATTAGACTGGAGGAACTGAGGTGTCTTATCCAACAGAACCAGAATTTTACCCCAGTTCTTAAGCATCTTTCTGTAACCATAGCAGGGAATCCTTTTTGGAATCTCATGAAGAGGGACTGGAAGTTAAAGAATTTATGCCATCTGTGGATTTTTTTAAAGTAACAGGTAAACACCTGTCTTGGATGTATTTGTGTTCTTTCAAATGAGTAAAAGTAAGATCAAACTAGTAAGAACTTTTTCATTGGTATAAATTGAACTCCTGTAGATGTTCAAAGTACCAGATTATTTCAAAGAGCTCTTTTAATTCACTCTCTAATAGCCTAGGAAAAGATGCTAAGGAACATGCAGTGACCTACTTGATAGTTGTTCTTTTTTCTTGATAGGGTCTTCTACACTGCCATATACTTGTAATGCATGTGGCACATGTCTGTGAGGACAAGCACCTTGCCATAGCCTTGCTTCTGGTCGGCCCTGCTGACTGTGCTGGAGGCAAGAGTCATCCATCCCCACTCGTTTGAGACCACAGGGAGCTGTCTTTTCATGGGCGAATACAAGAAAATTGTTTATGACTGTTACCTATAGGATACTGGTAATACAAGGCAGAAAGAGAAGTTGCCATTTGTCAATATTAACCTGGAGTGTTATATCTGGTGGAAGGCACTGTCTGTTTGGGGTTGTATTGTCTATGCAAAGGAATGATGTTGACTTAATTGAAATCATCAATTTCCATCTCAAAACCTTGGATTTCTTGTTGTCTTACAGCAAAATGTCCTATCAAGCCTGCTTTTCTGTTCAGAAAACCTATGAATTGTAAAAAAATAGGTAATAAATTTGGTTCAAATACCAAATTTTTGACAAAGCTTGAAATAAAGAAAAAATATGAGATTAGCAATGACAAGGATTTGTTGGTCTCCTTGAATTCATCCGTGATGAGAGATCTCAGCACTCCTGGCTGAGGCAGACTGTGAACTTCATGTGGCTGTTGTGCTATTGTTGGTTCTCCATTCACCTCTCTGTTAATACAGATGTGAGGTCAATCATTGCTTCTGCATGCTTCCTTTATCTAGGTTCGGGTTGTATTATGTTTTTTTCAACCTTGCCATTCTTGAGTTGTCCATAAAAGTTTTGGCTCACTATATATTGACTACCATGATGTCTACTGAGTTGGTTGGACTTATACTTTGAAATAAAGTGTTGGTTAATATATGAATCATAACTACATATATAATTTATAATTACAGGTGCAAGAAATTACATACATGAGCAAGTCATCACAAGGAGTTGTTACTGTCTCTTTGCTTACCTACAGAAGTATGTATTAACCAACTTCTTCCTCAGCATGCTGAAAAACATACAAAAAATTATGTTTTTCCAAACAGTTGAGCTAGTTCATCATAACAAATGCAGAAGAAGGACAAAAAAGAGTGGCTGTGTTGTGGCTGTGTCGTGTGTGCTGGTTTAACAGGTGTGAAATGTGCTCCTGATGTGGACTGAAGTGAATAGCCACATAGGATCAGCTCTGAGTAGCCTTGTGTAGGGCTGGAGGATTTGTAGAGGCCTCGTGGGATTTCCACATGCAGAGAGGGCTGTGGGTAGGGTCATGGATATTACTTAGAGAAAACTTGTCAGAGTGAGCTTTCAGAAAGAATTGGAACAAGATCAAATTCAGTGAGACTTTGTTTGATGCTTTTGGGCCCACTCATAATCCAGAGAACAGGAAATTACATAAGTATTCTAAGTAAACAAATACCTTTGTCTGGAAACAGGACAGAATTGATTTGGCACCTGAAAGTGCCCCAACCCCTTCAGCCCTTTATGATTAATATCAGAATCATGACAGGCTCTGATCTCTTAAAAAAATCTGGCCCTCAGAAGACTTTTTTGTGAGTCAAAAATATAGAGATAACTTGATTATAATGTATTTATATACCATTTGCAACTCTGGATGTGATCCCAATTCCCAGATCACAGTTTATCTGTGACAACTCTTTCCTCCAACCACAGCAGAAAAGAGGAGAAAATGTGCTTGGACCTTCAGCTGAGCAATTGGAATGGGTTCCCAGGAGCCTTGAACTGCAGAATGAAAATACACATCTCCTGTGCTCCCATTTTCAGGCAATCCCAGCACCCACAGTGGTGATGGATAGCAGGGTTCCAGTGCTGTTCCCTCCAAAACTTTGTTGTCATCTGCTGCTGGAATGAAAACCAGCAAGACTTGTGCTGCCAGAAAGACATGTGACCTAAAACCCCACTCTGAGATATTTGAAAAAGAAGCAGGACAATGTTTTTTTACCAAAGTCTTATCTTCTCAGTGGAAGCTGTTCAAATTTTCCTGTAATACACTTTAGTGGCCCTTATCTGATAGTACTTCTAGGGGACCTTTCGATGCAAAGGACTTGCAAGCCATGGACATGTAACACTGTTCTTTCTGTAGGCTGGAGAAGACCTGAGAGAAGCCCTGTAAGGGAAACAGGACTGTGAGGCAGGTGGAAAGCCTGAACCCAAAGTGGTGAAACTTTGCCAGACAACCTCTAAAACTTGGGTAGATCAGGTACGGCCTGGATTTTAAAGGTTTGCCCAAACAGACCTTAGAACAGTGGCAAGCTAAGGGGTGATTTGAGTATAAGGATTTAAACCTGTGGTTCTAGGATCAAGGCTGATAAATCACAGAATTATATAGTAATTATTAATTGAGTATTGCCACAGAAAGTAGGGAGTTATAGTGGTAAAATGACTTATTTTGCCTTTGCTGAGGTTGCTGAAGATGCATCTTACAGGAGAAGTTCTTGTAACTGGTGAATTGTTTTACAGATTCCACCTTAAATGGATTTTATCAGACTGTGCACCGGCAAGCCCATGCTAATACTGGCTCCAATAAAGAACAAATCAGTGCCCAACTCGACTCGTCTTATCGCACAGTCAAAACTGATGGCTGCAGAAGTCATAAAGATCCCATTTAATCTCTCGCCTATCTATCACTGTGAATGTCTTTATCCTCTTTGTGCAGTGGTAATATCTGCTCATTATGAAAGCAAAATAGATCTGGCATGAATAAAAGCGGAATGAAGTGCTCACTTTGATTTTGACAGCATGATCAGTGGAAGCAGTAATCTGTGAGAATCAAAAGGGCTAAATTATTCCATAACAGTAATTTGAGGGAACAGCTCAGAGCATACACATCTGCTTTCATATATTGTGACGTGCACTGATAAAACATCCTTCCCAATTTTCTCTCTCTGTGCTTGACTAATCTGCAACAGCTCTCACAATGTCTAATCACGCCATCAAAAGGGAGAAGAAGTTCAATGGAGACTCAAATGAAAGAAGATTGGAAAACTATCCTCAATTGAAATTACATTTGTAAATGAGCCATAGTTTTTCTGTTCAGAGTGCATTATGGCAAATCTGCCTGAAGAAGTAGTTATGCTGAAGAACAGCAACATGTATCTAGATTGTATTTATTCCATTACTGCTCAAGTAAAATTATGGGAGCCTGGAAGCCCTGGGGCATCTTTTCAAAACTGATATGCCAAATTCATAGTCAGATTCCTGTGGTGTAATTATAACATCTCTGGCCAGCTGAAAGATTCCCAATACATATAAATTACACAGCCAGGTTACACTTACACTGTAAAAGGTTTTTTTCTTTTAAACCTTCCTGTTATGGAAGATTTCTTCCTGTATTTGCAGGCTGGGCCATGGCCATACTTTTTTCACTTTCTTCCTTTGCTCATGGCATTTTTGGAGCTAATTAACCAGGCCTACAATATACTTGAATCACTAAAACTAAGGTCACTTTGAAGGTGAATTGATGATGTATCCAGCTGATCCCCATGGACAAAACTTTAACTTGAAGCATGTGTGACTGGTGTGAAATATGTGCCACACAGATTAAAAGTTAAATAGTCACATTAAAGCTCCTCTACTGAATATTCATGTTGTGGTTGTTGACATGCTTTTTAACACATGGTGTAAACCTCTTCTTCCTAAAACTTATGGGCCTCATTTCTGGTCTTTGCTAATTGAAGTCTGTCCTCTGGCACTCCAGCCTCTGAAGACACATTGTCACCTCTGCAGGGACCTCACTTTGAGAAGTGTTATCCTTCCCTTCGAGCATCTGCTCCCGAAGCTGCGTGATTTGTCAGCCAAGGTATTGTACCTCTCTATCATTTTGATTGCACTCACACACTACTGAACTCCCTAAAGCTGGCAGCACTGGATAAACCCTCACTGGAAACATCAGTAATGAGCCTCTCCATTATGCCTTTTTCCTGGTAAAGCCGAAAAAATATCGTGACTGCCTCCTTTGTAGACCTGTCCTCAGGTTCAGTGATGCAGCTCCCTGTGCTGTGTATTTCTGTGATGAGGATGGACCCACAGATCTGGAAGGGCACAGGTAAGCAAATGGTTCTGCTGTCAGCTGATGTCATTGCTTGCTGTTCTGTTACATGCTTGGGAAAATTTGAAAATATGAACCAAGAGGAAAATACGTCTGGACAGCACTCTGCAAATGTTTAGGTCTTGGTGAAGCCTATATAGGTCTTACTTGCCTAAGAAAAATATGAGTGAGCAGCTGCTCTTGCTCTTGATATTGTTGCTAGAGCAATATTAACAACAATATTCAATATTCAGTTCTGGTTTTAATAATTAATTTTTTTTACTCGTTTTTAGCTCATTTTCTGCAAACATGAATTCTTATCTAGGGATCACTTTTGCCTGGTCAGGATTTTTTCAATCTGCCCAACAGAAACTTAAGTCTCTGCAAAACTGAAGTAGTAATTTTTGACATTACTAGGATCTGTTTTCTGTCAAGAAAAAATCAAATCAAAATGGTTTTATTTTACAATACTTATAATAATGTAAAATATAATGAGATTTATGAAATAGAATTCTTATAATATAAAATGCACGTCAAATTTGCATAATTTTATTAGATTTTGAGCTGAATTTAAACATTTTCTTAGGTCTTGTCTTTGTACAGATGATGTCCTAATGGTCTCTGGGGATTACATTTCAGCTCTTTCTTGTTCCCATTATTACTGCTAACTTTAATTCTTACCCCATAATAAAAGGCAATGTCTTTTCACCTTAAACCCCTAGGATACAACATAGTCTTGTGGCCATGGCAAATGTTGGGGAATGTGGCTGAGTGAAAGCACATGTGAGATATCCAAAGAACTTTTTCAGTGGCTTGGAAACTCTGGTCACTTGTTGCTTCTCATGTGTTTGTTACACCTACTATTAGACTTACATCCCTTGAACATGGATCTGAATGTTTTATTGGCCAAATTATTTAGTGAAATCTTCATGCTGGCTAAGTAATACAGCCTGCAATTTTTGGTGCAAGGAAAACATCAGATAAAATTGATTTTCAAGCACACACGTTTGACCAGTTGTGTTTGGAATATGCACTTATTAAATCAGTGAACAGATAAAATTTCCTGTGACAAAAAAAAAAAAAGCCCACATAGCACACACCATCTTCCAATCATCACTTAGCAATAAGGTTTGATGAATAAAGAAATAAAGGCTACTCTAGAATTTTGCATAAATTATGGGATTCTACAATTTTTTAAAATATTAGAAACAACTGGCTGAGTATTACTTTACTTTTGGGTATTCTGGGTTTAATCGTTGTACTGGTGATTTTTTGGCAGGATGATTTTTGACTGTGTATGTGAAATATACGATAGGACATGAATAACATTATAGGTATTTTGATTCATTGAAATCTTCATTTTATAAAGTCAAGAAATGAGAAAAATGTAAATTTTTTTCTACCTTCACCTGCAGTAAAGGGCTGTTTTTAAGGTTCCATTGTCGAGACAGGTGTGTAAATGCACTATTTAAGGGTATAGTTGTTCATGTAGCAGCCAATACTCTCAGTAGAGCTTAGGAAATTTGCCTCACAGGTCAGTATGTTTTGTGACAAAATTTATGCATAATTAATCTTGATTCCCCAAGCACTTCGCCCCAAGCACTTCACCCAACTTTGCCTCTATGATTAGCCACATTAGGTTCAATAGAAGCAATTACACCCTAATTTAGGTTTGTGCCTAAGCATTTGCAGGATCAGAACCTAAAATGTGAAGATCTCTGAGGAAAGGTTGTATCTTTTTACTTGTTCCTGTTCCAGCCCTAACACATTTTGAGATACTGAAAAAAAATATAATAAGGGGTGATTTTAATCTGTATTCACAAATTCTCCAGGTTGTTAACATCTCTATTTCTGGACTGGTTCACTGTGTAATTTTCCATGGCCTGTTTACATCCAAGCCATTCCAAAACAACATATATATCAAGAATTAGCTTAGCATGTTGTTTTTCTCTGCCAAAGACCCACAGAGAGGCTGTAGGGATAAATGAGCCTCTTCTGGTGATTAACAGTACAGTGATGCATCGCAGACAACTGACTACAGGCTGCCTTCCCTACAGGACTCGTGTTCATTCCTAATTTTCTCTGTGGAGAGTCAGACTCAGGGTCAGATTCAGTGGGACTAAACAGGTTTATGGCTATTGGCTTGGAGAAGAAGGAAAGAAAACTAGTAAAACCCTGGCTCTCTCTTCTGTGAGTGTTACCATTCAACTGCAAAATTTTAGACCTCCAGTCTCAGGCTCTTTTGCTGGCTGAGGATGGCTCCTGGTCTCATGGCTAAAAATTGCCTTTTTCTGCTCACATTACTAACACCCTTCCACAGCAGCCTCCTTGAAGTGGTTTCAACATTCAACATTTCAACATTTCAACATTCAACATTCCACAACGTTGCTGTGGCAGCAACTGGGGAGCACAGGCGTTACAAAAATCACCCTAAATGCTGTTGTGCTCTTTTCCTGCCTTGCACATCGCCACACACACTGAGACAAAACATGACTGTGATGAGCAGCACAATGTATTTATCTGCATGACAGCACCCAGCCTCGAATTGTCTCACTGCTGTGCACAACTGCAGGCAGAGGGCACACTGGGGTGGTCAGTGGCAGCAGGGGTGCAATTTAAGGTATGAATAAACCTACATGTTTGTGTTCTGTAGTTTCCTGAAATGCCTCCTACTGTTTCTGTAAACTTGCTTGTGACACGTGGTTACTATAATTGAGATTCTTCTGATTTGCCCTTTGCACATTTTTGGTTTTGCACATAGTACATAATTATTACTTGAAGAGATAAAGATACTGACAAGTCACGAGGGCAATGAACATGCCTGAGAAGATATTTTGCACCAAAATAATTTGTAGTTTTCCTTCAACAAGCCAGAAGAGCATGACATTGCTAATGTCAGTAGTGTTTTATCCAGTTTTTAGGGGAAACCTCCCCTCCCCAGACATAATGGTATTTCAAACATGATATTTTTGTGGGGGCTGCATCTGAGTTTGGGCCATTTCTACATCCAATAATGCAACTGTTCTCCAGCCACTGAGGATCTGCAGGCTGAGGGTGAAAATCCCCATGACCCACAGGGAAGCATTGAGAGCTCTCAGAAGTTTGCTTTGGGGGGGTTCACAGAGTGGTTTTGGCACTGGGTTTTTGGAACACTGACTGTCTAGGGCACGTCAGTAGGGATGTCTGAACATACTGACATGTCTGAGTAGAGCCTTTGCTCCCAGTCCTAGATCTTCACTAAAGGTGATTACAAACATCCATTACACAGAGATAAAGGATGCTGTGCTACCTGTCTGCTGGTTTAATGGCATATACTGGCATATACTAATATATATGTTAGCTTAGTGGTTAGATACCTTAAGCAGGCCATGAAGGGTTTGGGCCTTGGCCTGAAAAAATTCAGACCAATGTCTTTATCTCTGGTCTGTGCTGAGTAAAGGGGAGAGAGAACAGACTGCGCCTGAGCCTGGCAATTCACTGGCAGAGGGAGAGCAGAGGGAAAGGGAGGATATAGCTCTGCAGGCAGCACAAGAAAAATCATCACCCTCCAGGTGCAAATGGAACCCCGGGCTCCAGCTCACTCCCAGGGCTTCTCCTAGGGATTTCCTTTGGCCACCCTGGGCAAGACCCCAGCCAAAAGGTCCAGCCAGGCTGCAGGTGCTCTCCCTGTGCTGGTAGAGCCCCTGGTGGAGAGTCCAGATGTGGTAACAGAGAGGTTTCCTGCCCAGGCAGCTGTGCTCCCAGCACAGCCATCTCTGCTTACGCTGCTCAAAGTGCTCTTGGTGCAGGAACAGCACATCCACAGCTGGGGCACAGCAGCATCCACAGCCAGGACAGATGTAATTCTGCTGAGTAGGGTGAGGATCATGAGTTTGCCAGAACTCTGCCAGCAGAATGCAATAAGGTCTCAAAAGTTAGATGTGACCCATCAGGTCTGAAACTAGCTTGAATTCTAGCCTGTTTCCTACCCTTGTCACACTTCTAAATGCCAACATGCAGCAGAATTCATGTTTGTCATAGAATTTGTGCAGCACTCTGCTTCATTTTATACACATATTTTATGTAAATCAAGTGTTAATTACCTCTGCTCTGTATTTTGTGTTGAATATCATTTTTTTTAATTACAGGCTCCATCCCAGGTTAAGCCTGCATGCCTGTTGTTGAGCCAATTATCATAAATTCCCCTGTAACAATTAACAATATTGGTACAGAGCTGCATGTATTTTAAATGTTATAATTATGCTCAGCTCTTTTGTTAATTGGCCTATCTGACTCTTTACTTTTTATGCTGCTCATCTGCTCATTACCACAGCCATTTAATTCAATTAGCACCTTAATTAGAAGAACAGCCATGTCCAATGTCGTAGGACTTGTCAGAGTACGCGGCTTGATTAGCAAAGACAAACACACCATGCAAATCAGGCTGTAACATTTGGGGGCGGCAGGAATGGAAGGCAGCCAGCTGGTGAAGTGGAAAAGGAGCGTGTCTTCATCCCCCAAAGCTTTGCCAGGAGAGAGAAAATAAAGAAGGCATCAGACTGAGGAAGGAATAAAATAATTTACAATTCCACGAGTTAAGGCATCACTTAACATGAATGGTGTGTAACTCCTGAGGACGGTGTCGCTACTAAATTATCTCCTACCCCCAGTGCTCTTTAAAAAATAAGACAGAAAGTGAGAGAGATGTGTAAAAATAATACAGTAATCTCCTACCATATCGTATGTCCTTTTCAGAGTAGTAAGTCCAACCCCAAAGTCTAGATTCAAAGGGAGAGAGAGGAGGAAAAGGAAACACCCTGATCCCAGGTGTAAATCCACACAGCTCCACTCATCAATGCCAAGTGAGGAGTGGGCCCAGGGTATTTTAAAATCACCCATTTGACCTAGACCCTCTCATTTAAGATAGCAGCATTGCTGAGCAGAGACATGAGGAGCTGTAGAATTGTATTTAAAAAAAAAACCTGCATTTTCCAAGAGCAGTTTAAGTCTCAGTTTTGTTTTGTGCCAGTCTATTTAAATCTTTATTCCCTGCCTATTAATTCTCCTAATTAGAATTAAATGAAGCATGCTAAATTGCTAGATTAACCAATAATTAAGCAGGCAAAGCACTAACGTTTAATACACACAGGCAGCTCTTTCTCTTCTGTGATAGCACCATGTCATGCCTGCTCATTTTATTTGAAAGGAATTAAGAGGCTTGTCTTCCGTGATCAACACCCCCTCCCATATTAACTTACATAAAATAAAGGCTTTCCCAAAAGGGGATCAGTTTCCAGCTAGTTATCAAGAAACCTTTGATTTTATTTTTTAATTCCTTATCTGTGAACCCTTGTGAAACCTATTTGAATCAGTTGGCTCAAGAAATCCAACAGCTGTACATATATTTAGCAGATAGTAGATTTTAATTAAAATGATATATAGTTTGTGTGGTGCTCCTTTTATTCTGTGTTATTTCTTTATTTCTGCTCATGTAATGAAGTCCTACACTTATTTCCAGAGGATGGCAGTCCCTATCCCTCCCTCTCACCGCCCCCCTGTGTTATGCCTTGCTCCTTCAATATTCATTTTACATATTTACACATAATTTTGTCTTTATGGTGTGCACCTGCCTGTGGGATCTCTCAGTATCACACAGTCCTCTCTGTGTGTAAGCAAGAGGCTGTGCACACCCATCATGGGCACTCTTGGTGATTTTGAAGGTTATTCCTTGAGTGTGTAAGTGCTGGAAAAGCTGGGTCAGGAGCAGGACCAGCATGTTCAGAAGGGGGTTTGTGCCTCTTAGGAAGGTGCTGGCTGTGCCTTGAGCATGTAACTTGTTCATGTACAGAGGGCAGCAAAGGCTCATGAGAGGGATTTCATAAAGCTGCTCAGTCCCATGGCAACTGAACACATATGTTCTTGTCTTTTATTCTTTGGGGTTAAGCTGTTAGCAAAAATTTGGAATATTTCTCGTTGTTCCCTCCAGGAGCAGAAAAAATCTGATGGATTTGGGTGTTTCTTTTGGGCTGTCTATCCAGTATTTTGCAGACAGGTCCAAATTTATTTTCCTGTGGCTTGAGCAATCTGCCTTTGAAGAGGAAGCTGTGTGGCTGTATTCAGGAGCCATGGCTTCTGTTTTGAAACCACTTTGCAGCTGTTTGTCTGCCCAACAGGCAGGGTAACACTGCCTTTGATGAAATCCCATAGGAAGAAAGGTTGGCCCAGATGTTCTGTTTCCCAGAGATACCAAACAAGAGGCTGTGTGTCTGCTCACAGTCCCAGCTCGGTTGTGGCCCAGCACTTTGCTCCAGAAGAGATCTCCCAAAGTGGGTGTTTAAACAATATAGTTGAAATGACGTAATGTCACCCTGAAGGTGAAAGGGGACAACCTCTGTCTTGTTTCTTCCCTCTCCAGGTGATCCTGTGCCTTTTGGTAGTTGCATGAGCATCTTCTGAGATAATTTTCTTGGCCAGTCTGGAGGAAAAGCAATGCAAGAAAACAGACTTTTTCCACTGCATTAACCAGTTGGATCTGCACACTATGAGGCCAAATGAATATGGAGGCATCGTGAGGGCCAGAGTAGGATCTGCAGCCGGTAACAACTGGCAGTGATGGGCCTCTTATAGTAGTAAATCAGTAGCTTAGCCCAGATATCACCAAATTGCAGTTTATGTTTGTAGACACATAGGTGTATCCTGGATTAAAATCATGGATAATAGAAGACAACAGATTTGGGTTTGTTTTTACTTCTCCTCGAGTGAGCAGTCCTGCTGGGTGCAAGGAAAATTAAGTGTCAGTGCCAAAGACATCAAAATTGCCTTATTTCAGAGGTTTGGGGTTTTTTTCAGAGAATTTCAAAGAAATTTCAAAGCTTTTGATCTCAGTTCATGCAAAGTTTTCTGAGCAGCAGCTTTCCATCAGGACAGCATAGTTTCATGTTCCTGTTCTACACACATCTCTAACCAACCTGAGCAACACCAAGTGCTTATGATTTGGAGGTAAAGCTATACAAATACTGGCATAAGGCTGTCGTTTTTTCTCATGCTCCCCAATTTAAGGCTGTCTAAATGAGCATGCTTTGGCATAAAACTCTTTAAAGGCAATGCCACTGCACACATCTCAATATAAAGAGGTGCTCGGGGTCTTGCCAAGGACAATTCGTAGAGTCACGGCCCACGGCAGTTTTGAATCCAGACATATTCAATTTGCAAACAAAATAAAATTATAACAACAGCTCAGAAGCATTAGGGAAAACCATTCCCACGAAGAATTTGACCTGGTTTTGCAGTTGCTTGTACAGACCTGCTGATTAACATGGAGAACAATAAGTGCCCTCTGAATCAACAATGTCAAAAAATAATGGTGAGATGATGGGGCCTTGGAAGTCAAGGTAAATCAAGATGTGAGCGAATGGCTTCATTTCTGTGAGGGGCCAGACTGAGCAAGCTGGATTCTAATTTCTCAGCTGTCCTGTGGTGTGAACTGTGTGGCCCCTGCAGTATATGCCGAGGACAGCGGAGTCTGCCTTCCCTTTTCGGCTGGCTGGCTGATTGATTCATTCCTCTTCTGTTTTTCAAACCAGGCTTCTTACATGCTTTGGTGAACCTCTTAGTCAGTCTCTGGTACCTCTGTAGATTCAGTCTGTGAGTCTCTGTGTGTGTGTGTGTGTGCATGCACATGTATTGCACTTCATCTGCTTGATGCAATAATATCCTGAGGGAATGTGCAGGCTGTAAACTTCTTCATAACACCCTGTTCCTGCAACTTGGAGATATTGACTCTGAAGGGAAACAATGGCATGAATAAAATAAAAATAAAAAAAGTTAATTATCCTTTGTGTTTGTAATTTAATTAAAGATGCAGTAAAGTTTTACTGTTTTTCCAGGTGATGATGTTTAGGGCTCTGAAAAGCTATTTGTGCTGGTGAGATTAAAGTGCATTTTAAAATGTTCCCCGAGCACTTTCACATTTGTTGATAGATTTTTAAATTAAACTTTAAATTGTAATCTAAATTACCTCCAACAATTCATGGTCCCTGTAATGAACTCCCACCATTCCTGCTGTCATCTGACTATGATATACTGTAAATGGTAACTGCTCAGGGTTTTACTGAATAGTGCTTTGGTATTACTGCACTATATTAGTTGTGTACAACCCTCAAACAGAAATCAAAGCACAACACAGGTTTGGTTTAGCATAGTAACTTTATTATTTGCTGGTCTTTAGTCTTAGTGAACACTACTACTGCTAATCATTTGGGACCTCATAGAATATACTTCCAAATAATTTTTTAAGCATTCCTGTCAAGGTAGAAGTATTTGCATTTTACCAGCCAATGAGCTTTTGGACATTAATCCTTAATGGGTAAAATAAAACTAATTGGGGAATATGAGTTCAAGTGCTCATTCGTAAAGTGACCATGGCTCATCGGCCCCTGAGGCACAATTAGAAGAAAATACTTTCCTAAATGATTGATGTAGATTCAAAGACGAAAAGGAGATTGCACAGGGATAGTGAAAATAATTTACCACAGGCTGCTTCAGCATGTGATGTAGGTTTGGTGAGACCAAGTGGTTTCCAAGAGCAGAGCAGAGCCCAACTTGCAAATCACTGCCTGACCCTGGGACATCATATTGCCTGACGCTCATGGACCTGTTCCTGGGGTGAAATTAAAAACTCCAAATGTAAGCTGGTCTAACATCCATGGGAAGCTCTCAAGGATCTCAAGAACATTTACACATATGGAAAATTAGAAGGAAAATTGATTCTCACAAAATAAATAAATTTTAAAAAATACAAATCCACCCAAACAAAAAAACTCTACATAACGTGGGAGTAAGGTCCTAGGATAGAGCAGAGGGAGAAAATAAGCAGGTCCAGGAGCTCTTTGCTGCAGAAGGGAGCCTTGTTATGTTCCAGCAGTCTGTCACATGGAACCTTTTGACATGGGGTTTTATATTTCTGCTGGAAAGCTCTTGGTGGACTTTTCTTCCACAAAACTACACATGCTGTACAGATCTCAGCTTTGGGTTTCCATGAGTTCCCTGTTTCAATTACTTATTATGTGAAATGAAAACCGGCTTGTTTGGTTACATTAGATTTCTTACCTCTCCTGCTATGAGGAAAACGAACACTCTTTGTGTTTCCTGGTCACCTTTGCCATTTGTCATCATTCAATGTGTTGGCAGCCATGCTGGAAAATGTGATCATTAATTAGACTCATTGCTTTTCCTTATTCCAACCCCCTCATTTTGGATCAGTACTATTGCATTCTTCTCCTTCAATCCCCCTTTTTCTTAAACCCCTCTGCAGATAAGCTACTGAAGGAGAATGGCAGTGTCCGTGGTGCTGACACGCCTCAGTCCCTGCCTGCCAGGCTGAGCAACTCCTTGTATGAGTTTCCTTTTTTATTCCATGTGGTTTTCCTTTTATTCCCTCCCCATCTGTCTCCTGTCTACCAAAGGTAAATTGTGCCAAATTACCCTGACAGCTTCCTCTCATAAGGCAGATGATTTTCTAATCAAAGGAAATGCATTAGATACTGTCTACCTGGACTTCAGTAATGCATTTGATACTGGATAATGATCACTTGAACTGGGGGAGAGGGGAATGAGCAGAAGGATTAGAGGGTGGGCCAGGAGCCCACTCAAGTGAGACAAAACTGAGAAGTCTTTAGATGGGAAGTGCTGACCTGAGAGACCACCGCTTAGCAGTCACTTATGGACTGGATATTTTGAATATTTTCACCTGTGTCTTTGGCGGAAGGAAGGAAGGAAGGAAGGAAGGAAGGAGGAAGGAAGGAAGGAAGGAAGGAAGGAAGGAAGGAAGGAAGAGGGTTGATGGTGATGTTTGCTTGTGAACCAAAACTAGAGGCCAGGTTTTGTCTGCAGGAGGATCAAAGTGTCATGGAGAAAGGTCTTGATAACTTTTTAACTGGAGGTAGCAGTGAAATTGTACAAAATACAAAATTATGGTGAGAGACTGGGAATGAAGAATGAAGACTGAATTGTCCTACTGATACATAAACTTCCTAGTTTTTAAACATCTCTGTCCACTGAGGGCCTCTGTATTTATCAGTGTGCAGTTTTTTATTTCCATTTTAATTTCAATTTTTCTTGCAATTCAGAAGTTTAAATGAGCATGGCTTTCAGATTGTGCTCAATTTCAGCTGGAGAGAGAGGCATCAGCAGGCATTCCACAGCTCTGAAAGCAGAGGCCATGCTAAGCTACACACAGAGCTCATGCCCTGTTCAAGAGACACAGAGCAGGATGCTTCTTTTGTGAAGAAAGTGAGACTGCAGTGAGAAGAAAAAGTGGTTTATAGTTTTATCAAAAAAAATTAAATATAAGTATAAATTCAAGCGAATATCTGTCTTGAACTTTTGTGGGTTTTGAAAAGTAAATGCTGATATTTCAGCTCTGTGTTGCTGATGATGGAGCAATTGATGAGTTGATTGCCTTCCTGGTCCCACTGAATTGAATAGGAGTGCTGCTGGAGATACTGGGTCAGCCATGTGAGCAAAGTGTTCATTGTTCACTGCTTACAGAATCCCTGTGCTATGATAGTAAATATTGTTTTCTCCCAAGCTGAAAGCACACAACTCCAGTTTTTCTGTTTCACTGGGAAAAGCTGCCTTTTATAAAAAGTAAAATTAATATGAAAGGCAAAAAGGAAAAAAGACAGTGGGGGTGGGGGATGGGTTTATTCTCCCGTTTCTCCAATTTGTGAAGCTGAAATTTCCTGATCGTAATGCTATGTGCAGACAGACATTTTTCCAATATAACTTTATCCACAATTTGGAAGGTTAATATTCATTCTCTTAAATGCATACAGGGTTATTAACAATGACAGAGCGTGTTGAGCATTCCCCCTAAAGGACATGGTTTCTTCCTTCCCCATTTTAAAGTGATTGAGAAATGCCCTGCAATGAACCTGATAAATGAATATATATAGCAGTTTTACATGCTGCTACCTATAGACAGCCAGTCCTAATTTAAGGTGGGAAGCAGATAACAAACTTCCCAGGGCACAGTAGGATACCATCTCTCACTAATAGAAATTCACATTCCATGTTGTACATCAGGCTGTTGGCGTTTGAAATGCTACAGCGGTGCTAACATTAGAATTCAGAGATATTTGTTGACACTTCTCTTGAGACTGCTCACACACACACCCGCTCACAGAGATAGCACAAGCCTCAAAATGAATTTGTTGGTGAGGCTTTGGAGCCCTGCTCTATTCACATGTGGTTTCATTTTTCTCAACGTGACCTTTGGTTCGCACAGCGATGGCTTTGGTTTGCTACTGGTTTCGAGGCAGGAGCTTCAAGGGAAAATGATCCCATGTCTTTTTTAGCTCTTAACAAAACTGTGGTCTTGTAGTGAACAGAGATCATATCACCCTCACAAAGTGATACATGCAGGTTAAAGGATGTCTGCCCCGTTTCCCAGGGATGCAGATCCCTTGGACTGCTGTCTGATTTCAATAAAAATGAATGGGAAAGTATGGAAATGTGCACTGAGTGAGCAACTTCATGGATAATAGACCTTTACAGGTTTTATGATAAGAAGAAAAAAAAAAAGAAAAAAAATGAGCATTTGGATACTTCTGAGTTGCTTTTGCTGAA